>NC_079555.1:7453289-7755131 GCF_015846415.1 Triplophysa dalaica
TTTTTGAGTAGTAAAGTTTTATTGGAAAACACAAGGATAATGTAAATTTCACAAAAACTTCTGTTACTTAACACAAATAACTGCACTAAAAAAGTAATAACGCTTTATGAACCATGCTGTTTGTTTAGAGCATATTTTTCGCCTAAACTGTTTCCATAAGAAGAGAGAGAGAGAGAGAGAGAGAGAGAGAGAGAGAGAGAGAGAGAGAGAGAGAGAGAGAGAGAGAGAGAGAGAGAGAGAGAGAGAGAGAGAGAGAGTTTGCATGGTGGCTGTGGAAATCCCAGAAAAGAACCACACACTTCTAAGGCAAAATTTCCATTACAGCATAGAAATGCCCACCACTATTTATATCCGAAATTACAATTACAAATTCAAAGCAGTGTGCACACAGTTCTGTTTTCGTTAAGTTCATTTTGATTTATTAATTTGGAATTGGTTTGCACAGATGCCACGTTTGCACAGATGTCACGTTGTAACAGACATTAACCCTTTGGTGTAACTGCCATTGAAACCCCTTCTAATGCACAACGAGGGTCTATGATGACCCATATTTATTTTCTATATGCTTTTCCCATGCATGTCTGGGTGTTTTGAAATTAAATTATTTATAAGTCCACGATCTATGAAATCCATGATTCATGAATATTTTGAACATTTTTGATTTTCCAAATCAAGTTTACATATAAATGACCCAAAATGACAAAAACGACCTATCAATACTATAATAATGAAACAAATAGACAACATTTTGTTAAAATATTAATTTTAGTTATTTAGACCAACACATTTAACACTTGAAATATATTTATATTTTTCACACATATCATAACTGCTAACACTAATTGGAACTGTAGTCTATCCTGTAGCGCAACTTTAGTTAATTGTGATAACCAAATAAGAGAAAAAATAGACAAATTAACATCAAACATTTCCCATCTCACATTGCCAACTTAGTGCTTACATGCCTCACAAAAATGACAACTACACATTTGTGCTCCTGCATCAGGACTAAGAATGACCTAATCTTCCTCATCCTGTTCATCAAGCAACACTCTTAGACCATTTCAGCATTTAATGAATGGGAACAGCCATAATAACTGCAAACAGTGCTTCAAATGCAAACAGTTGGTCCAGTACTTATATATTGCTACTGTTAGACAGAAGCCTTGTATTTCGAAAACTGTTACTTCTCAGGAACGACAGAAAAATAAATAAGCTAAATAGCAATTCACCTTGGAATGTTCACTTTGGAAGGTTTTATCTTACATTTTGTCAACTGAGTCATTCACATATTTTTATTCTGTGACGTATTTACACTGTGATAGTTTTTTTGTACATTTTTGGCCATTTTATTATAAGAAAACAAATAAAAACAGTGGAAAAGTACCCAAGGTTACGAGAGAACAACATGTCACAAACTTTCAGGCCTCTGGTTTTTAGGCCTAAGAAACATCCCTGGATTTTACATTGTTACAACTGCTCAAAATGTGCTCTAAACATGCTTAAAATTAAATAAAGTACATTTATGTGAATAATCATTAAACAGATATACCGATTTGTATGCAATTATTTTTAGTTAAATGTGTTCTCAGATGTTTCCACTGATACACATATGTCAACTTACTTTTTAGGTATAATTGAATGAATAAAAATAAATCTTTGTGAATTTTTATATAATCCTCACTCAGCACCTGCTCAGCACCAGGTTATCATGACCTGTTTGTAGATTCTAGTCATAGCAACGGGGCGGAACATGCCCAAGTTTGGTCCTCAGGTATGATTGGGGCCGGAACAAGTCTTCTTGATACTGTTTAGTTATTTCTTGTCCACCACAATTAAATAATGGTCATCCTGACCTGCTTCCCTTTGCAAAACTCATTGTAGATTGTTGTCATAGTAACGAGGCGGAACTCACCCAAATTTGGTCCTAAGGTACGACTGGGCCAGGACATGTCTTTTTAATACTGTATTTCTCAGGGACATAATAACTGTGGTGTGGTGAAGACCACTGCCCAGTGCATGTAAAATATATCTAAATAGGTATTTCTTAGGTATATCATAACTGTGGTGAAGACTAGTGCCCAGTGCATGTAAAATATATCTAAAATCACTCAGAAATTACACAATAAACCTTATCATTCTAAGTTGGTTAAAATTATTTATAGAAATCAAGATCTTTAATGAATACCTTGAATATTGAATGATGAAATACTTTTCTTTCAAAGATTCAGCAAATAATAAGAAATGAATGCAAGTCATTTTAGACCCATGTTGTGCATTAGAAGGGTAGTGTTACAAAAAATGTTTTGTTCAAAAAGTAAGAAAGGAAAAATGAAAATAACGATTTGTGATGATCAAAAGCATGATAATTGAGGAATACCTGGAATACTATCATATTATATAATTAATTTCTGGCAAAGATATAGAAAATAAAAACTCTATTGGGTCATTTTAAACCCATGTTGTGTTAAGAAATATACACATTGCTTGAAACCAGCCCCCAGGTAATTTCTTAGGATTGATTTTGGTGAAACGACCCAAGTGAAATGAGCACCATCAGCCCTACATCTACCACATTCGTACTCAATTAAGAGCACCTATACGCTTCCTTTAACAGATCATAATTTATTCACAATGTGCATGAGGCAGGGATGGATTACTGACCGGGTCAATGTGGGCCAGTGCCTAAGGGCCCTTGACTACCTTGAGCCCGAGGGGACCCTGCGCTCCAAGGTGATGCCATTTGGTACAGAAAACCTTAAAACAATGAATACAAATGATTATTTATTTTTACTATATGGGTCCCATACCCTATACAAGGCCTCTTGAACAAGGATCTTCATCTGTGAGGGCTCCCTGGCCCTCCTGTTACTACTGAGCCCTTTGAATACACTGTCAAAATTATATATATCCACAAGTCATGGCAACATATGTTACTTTAACTTATTAAATTAAGGTAACCATGTTTCAACTTTGCTTTCCAAATACAAGAATCGACTTGATGTTTTAAGCCACTCAATGTAATGTAAATTGAAATTACTTGTTAATTTGAGTCAATTTAAAAATGTGAGACATCAACTCATTTTTACAAGTTGCTCACACAGGGAATTTGTTTAGGTGACAGAATAAGATTTCAGTGCACAGATATAGACTAATGTGTAGATAAATTATTAATTGTCCATCTTCCACATAGGTTAAAGGGAAAATCATGCAAGAAACAAAGGGAAAGAAAGAAACAAACAAACAAAGGGAAAGTAATAATTCAGAGCCCACTATTACTATTTATTTTGCCTAAATTGATTGTTTTAATAAAAAATGGTATGGAGAGAGCAACAGTCTTTTTAAGCATGAACATTTTTACCATTAAATCTAACACACTTGATTGAAAAACCCTCCTCCTTCAAGTTGATAAAAAAACCCTCCTTCAAAGATAAAAGCATAGCCATTTCAATTGATTTTTTTATTAATTTGATGCATTAAATAAGTGAATATTTTGACATTTATTAAGGATATGCTTCTCATATGCCTTAATTTATTATTATTTAGAAATATGTTCAATAGGCGGCGGTATTGCATATGTAACTCTTTCACAGTGAAAATCCATTTTAACACATAATTCCACACATTTAAACAATGTGATGGAAAATAAAAACCCAAAAGCTTAACACAATTCAGTTACGTCATGTTGATTTAGTCTTTTGTGTAACTGGTTGCGCTTACGCGTGGATTTTTTATATAAAATTATATAAATGTATGTAATATTAGACAAATTGACAAATATATTCAATTATTCATTTGTTGGATAGTGTTGTTAGATTGAATAGTGTGGTTTAAATGTATAGTTATTCTCTGTGAAATTCGTAACGGGCTGCTGTGAATACCATCAGTTCCAAATGCATTATGGGAAATGTAGTGAAATATGACAAAGCTCATCCCCTGACACCACGACCAAAATATTTTCAGCTATTGTGTATATAAATACATAGAAAGAAACCTTTATTAGGTTATTTTAATCGAACAATGAAAAAATAAAGGAATTGATATTTAAGAAGCATGGGTTTAGTAATACATCTAAAAGGACTACATATCCCGATATTAAAAGCGATTAGAGAATGTGGGGTGAGGGGTGTCTAGTCGGAAGGGGGGTTCCTCTCGAGATTCAGCACGGTATTCTGTACACACAGGGAGTACATGCAGCATTGTGAAAAATTCGTTGTTGCACGTTATTCAAGGGCTTAGATACGCAATATAACGGACAGTAATCCATAACCCGACTGCACATCTGCATCAGGGCACTATCGGGACGCTGCAAACGACCACCGAGAATTCATGTGAATAACCATATAATAGCTGAATACTCTTCGTTTAGTGCAAGCTCTACATCTTTCTGCAGAGATTTACATTACAGCAAGAAGGTGAGGCGCTTGTCATCTTTAAAAGTTGCACTGTCCTAGTTTTAAAATCGGAATAAGACAAAGGCTCATGCTTCTCAGGGGGCATCTCATAGTTAAGATCATGCAATGATGTCATTTTTATGCATTATGTTACAACCTGTTGTGGTCAATGCTTACGTGATATTTAAGCCATGCAATGTCTTACTCCACACTTGTTTAAGCAGATAAGTTAGTTCCAGATCTGTAGCATCTGACCCACATCATGCATAGAGGCACTCAAGAGGGACCCGTGGCTTGCCCCTTTGTGTCCAAGCTCATCTCATTTATGTGAGGGTCTCATTCCACTCTGAACCCACCCTTACCGATCTGCCAGCGTTGCTTGGTTACAGGGTAGTAAAGGATTTTCTCAGGGTTGGAGTAACATAACCAATTTCTTTCAAAGTCTTTGAATTTTCTTTATTCAGTCAAAACTCTGAAGTTGAAAGACTAGGAAGATGAAAAAGTAAAACGCCACGACAGATCAAGAGTTTATAGATTTTTAGTCGACAAGCATTACTCATTTACAGAAATCTTTAATGTGTTTCATTCAGGTCAAACATTGAAAACATTTGTATAGCATTACTGATATTCGGTATGTTGGTTTGATCAAGCTGAGTGAAACTGTAATTTTCTGAGGTTATGAATGTACATGTGACTTTCTTGACAACACTATTTTTTTTCGTTGAGCCACCACAAAGACAAAGAGATAAATAACTCACACATTTTAATTTCTTATTGTATCTGACGTTCAATTAGCCTTTGACTAGTTGTTTACAGCCTTTCAGTAATATAATATTGGGGTTGAATTGCTTTCATCAGCTCAGTATTTATTAGAATAAACAACATGCAGAATGGACACCTGCAGTCAAAACGAATGTTTTTGCAGCTTGCTGTGGATGTCAGCCCACAAAACAAATGGCCAGGCTCCGGTTGACTTCTGTATTAAAACCTGTGCGCATCCAGTTTAACGTTTCCAAAGGCATAGTAGAGGACCATCTATTTCTTGTACCAGCTGCAACATTATTCACAGTGAGTCATTGGTGAAACCATGTAATAAATAAATTATCAAATTGAATATTTTCATCACTGGATGCGTTGCATAAACAAGCATGTCCCTATGTGGAAATTACAGTCTATGTCAAGGCATAAAAGAGTGTTCAGAAGAGCACCTTGTTTATTGAAAAACTGTTCTTGTTTCGCCGTTTTATTTATTTGACACTGACAGATGTACATCATATTCTGTAACTAGGGTGAGGTTGCATCTGGGAATAACAGAAGCCGGCAAAAGTCCTGACGGCGTAGTATTAACTAGGTTAACACTCAATACAAACAGAGCATGCTGTCAAGGAGTCACATATGTGAGCACTTAAATAGGTTACAGTATGGGAAACCTTTTTCTGTCATGGTCTCGTTGGTTATTTCACAGTGCTACAGCAGCACTGTTACCTGCAATCCATTCCTATCACTTACACTTTTCAAGAGATACTACATGAATTATACAGAAGAATAGGAATAGATGAAGAGCTCTTTTCCAAAACGCTATAAATCCATTTTAATAGTTTTCATGATTTTTTTTTTTTACCTAGACCCATACATTTTGTTAATATTCAATTTATCCTGTTAAAATGGCTCAGTCTGAACATGTTAAACAATGATTTTTAAATGAAACAACAATTTTCTGATTATAATTTTTTTTTTTTTCAAAACGCTACAAATCCATCAATTTTTCAATTTCTTTTGGTTTATTTCTTTTTAAAAAACAAATAAACAAGAGAACATGAAACATATGACATCAGGGACTCATACTATAAATTAATATAAATAAAGTAAATGCAAATGCATGAAATAAATAACAGCCAAATAAAATAAATAGTAACAAACTAAATAGTAAAATAAAATAAACACTTTCAATTTCATGTTTCAATATTTTGCACCACTTACAACAAATAATTTAGAAATAACACATACAAATACCACTAACGAGTGAATTCTGATTGGTTGAGAGGACATATCGCATTTAGGCTAAAAACAGGTTCGGGATTTATAGCGTTTTGGAAAGAAACTGCATCTTGCAGTACATTTTAAACAAGGAAATATAGCGATTTGGCATGAAATATTGATGGAGCAGTGAATAGGTTGCGTACACAGCAAAATGGCATGACAAACTCATTTTTTTTAAATTTGGCACTTAATGCGTTTTGGAAAAGAGCTCTTCAGATTCACATCAGATCTTTGGAATTGTAATTGTCTGTTTAACCAGTTCTGTCATCACCAGAAATATATTTTGTGATTTTAGCCAAGAGAGTAAATGGACGCCACACCTCCCTCGCAAGCCAATGCTATTAAATTGTATTTGACATTGAAAGAGTCCTCGAAACCATAGCCTACCTCATTTACTAATCGTATGTTAATCCAAATTAAATGTTAATGAAATAGCTCTAGGACCTATTTTGATCTTGAAAATGACAGATTTAGGAAAGGAATAAAGAGATGCTTTCATAACATCCTCTGTAATTTAATGGATTTGTCTGCACTCTGTGTGGTAGAGAGGTAAGGGTTAACTGTGCCAGCGCAGAGGGCTGTGATGGTTTGGAGCCAGCGTTGCCCCTGGTTTTCCTGTCGATCGATGGGATCTGCAACAGGCCTTGGCATCTGGCCCCAGTCTAGGTGGTCTGAGAGGATTTCTGCTGGATGAGCAGGAGAGAGAGACAGTTTTGGGCAGATAAGAAATACCATGTCACACATAGAATGTCTTTAAAAAAGAACTGTACGGAAAAATAGAGGGCAAAGAAAGAATTACAGAATGGCTGAAAGAGCATCTTTCTGCCAACTGGCATTATAAAGTGATTCTGTACAGACAGAATGAGAGAGAGGGACAGAGGTAGACAGAGAGATGAGATAATACAGGCTCAGATGCATCGATAATCAATTAATGTGCTACAGAGAAACATTGAGATGTTAGGTGCGGGATACATTTCCTGCCAAAAGTAAAAAAGAGTCAGAACTTTAAACACATTTTAAATTATATTGCACAAAATTACTACATTAAGACAAAGTTGTTCAAATCACACACAAAATAGTGTTTTCTGTGGTTGTTTTACTCATTTTTTTCTGCTTATATTTTCATTTTTCTATGCATACATAAATTTTCCCCTCACTTGCTTTTCCAAATGCTGCAGTTCGAGTTTCATGGTAATCAGGGCGGGGTTTAGCATCACCATTTGTCCATTAGTTCTAGATTGACAACTCCTCCTCTAGCCAATCAGTTGAAGAGGGTGTTGACGTCACTCCAAACACGACTGGCTGCATTCACTTGGAGGTGGATAACCGTCAGCTGCAAATCCCTGACAACCACAGGTTATTAAACATAATTAAATAGTTACTGAGTGTCAGATACACTTATGGCTGTTATGAGTATTCTCTGCAAGGTCTATTAAGTGATATAACCATATAGTCCGTAAAGTTAACATACATGTGTCCTGTGCTGAAGTTTACGTTTACTCTATTAAGTTTTTAATTATATTTTTTTGCTATAAAGTGCTAATTGAACATATTGTTACTGGGGAACAGACGTGTTTTGTGAACTTTGCTTGGGTGCAAGGATTTACATCAAACAGCATGAGATTACACTCTTGTATACATAGGAAACGGTTTAAACATTTAAAATGGTTTGTCTTTATAGAAAAAGGTTAAAAATTAATGGACATTTAGTTAAGCAAATCTTACCTCAATCAGCATTGAAACCAGGTGTTGATTAAAAAACGCACAGAACAATGCATACTTGCATATTTATTTTATTTCAGGACCTTTTGGAGCAGGAGAGCACATTAATGACTCATTGGAGGAATAAAAGACTGGAGTAACAGTCCCTCATGTGGATGGAGTGTGTACTGTCATGAAACAGCTCAGCACAGTATAACCATTAAGCAAATCTCACAATTTAGAGATATTTACTTGGTGTTCAATTTTGTGCTGTAGCCTGTCGAAAAAATTACTTGCAGCAGTGTCATTTGTGTTATTTTTTGTGTCATTTAACACCATTGTAAAAGGCGATTATGTTTAGCAAATAGAAGCTGTATTCTTTATTTTTTGCATACTGCATTGTCCAATAAATAATTGATTTACTGAGTAATTTATGAATTAACACCTTTTGCCTGAAAATAAAATAAAACCAGTCACTTTCAAAAGGTTTTATTTAAATAACAATGTCAAAACCTTACAGTAGTGGGAGACAAAGAGTGACCAATAATAATAATGGTAAATTTTATGTGCGAGATATCCACCTGACAGCGATGATATCTATCTTAAATCGAAAGTAAAGGTCCAAAATGGAGCATAAATAATATAATGCAAAGATAAAGTCCTGAAGAGAGTGAGGTGATACAACCCAGTTTCGACTTCTGCTGCAACTTATAGGAGTAAAAAATAGCAAACTGTATAAGAAAAATGCACATTTGGCCATTAAAGTTATCCACATATATCTAATCAAATTTTTCAACTTTATTTGTTCGCTTTCTGAAACTGTTTGAATGGACATGCCCATGTCATGGTCATGACACAACAACATTGATCTGATTTCAATGTATAGATTCACTTTGGATGAAATTCACTGATGCACTTCCCGCAAAAGCTAAAATGTGTTTTTTGACCATCTTAAATTGATGGCCATGCACTTGAATAAGCTATTTGTTGATGTCCTGATGAGGAAAGTCATATCTTGGAAAAAAGTTGAGTTAGCAATTGAGTTAGTTGAGTTAGTATACAATGCAAAGCAGACCTGTACGTTTCTTGATGGAAATATTTAAAAGTAGCTTATGTAGTGACTTGAACTATACAGAGCAAAACTATTCTAACCAATATCTTTTGAATGTGTTAAAGTGTTACAATTCTTGTAAACAATTTTAGCATAAGACTGCCATGTTAATTAAAATGGGTCTATTCATGAAAGTTTGCAATAACATTTAGTATTGAAATGGCACAGTTATCCTAGATTACTTGTATTACTAATAGATGGTTACCAGCCTAAATTTCGAAACAGTAATCAACTACCTTCACCCAAAAAAGTGTGAGAAATCATGAGAAAAGACGCTACATGATGTGCTCGTATTAATGAGTTAAGATACACATGGCATAATCATTCACATGAGCTGGCAACAACACACATTCACACCAATTCAGCCTTTTTTCTAAATACAAAGCCAATAATCTTAAATAATTTAATGGATTAACTGTTAACTATATCACGAATGACTAAACCCGGACACAAGGAAATGCACGGAAATGTAACGCCTCTTACCATATCTTTAACATCAGGTTCAAAAGCATATGTACTGACAGGTAAGCCCACATTACTTGCATTTAGATTTGGGCGGTCTTTGTGTCTAATACATGAATGGACAATTTATAACATACCAAAGACAAAGAGAAACATGTATTTCAGCCGAATCACCCCTTTAATTTAACAGACTATATGGTCTCATCGGACAACAAAATACTTAATAGAGCTGGCAGAGAATCATATCAAACATAAGACGTGAATCTGACACTCAGTAATGATTTCATTATGTTCAATTACCTGTGATTGTCCGGGATGTGCAGCTGACGGTTATCTATCTCCAAGTAAGTGCTGCGAGTTGTGTGTTAGTTCTGAGGTGCGGTTTTTATTTTTGATTTATGCTTATTGTTTTTTTAAATATGCACGCAATACTTTTGGCGGAAAATGAATCCCATAGCCAGACATCAACCCTGTGCAACAAAGACAAGGTCAGAGAAAAGCACAGATTGGGAGAGGGTAAATGAGGGCAGAATGACTTTAACCTGTATATATGTGGGCTTTTAAAATGGAAGATGTTTCAATAACAAGATAGATAGAACAAGAGCACAGATTTGGAGAGGGCAGACTAACCACAAGCTGTATCTATGCAGGTTTTACATTTACATTTATGCACTTGGCAGAAGTCGACTCACATTGCATTGTACTATATACATTTAGTTTCTGAATATGTGCAATCCCCCGGGATCGAACCATGACTTTGGCGTTGTTAACCACTGAGCCCCAGGAATGCTTTAAAATTCAAGATGTTTTGTTTTTCAATAACAAGATAGATAGAACAAGATAAACTGCATATATAATACAACTTGCTTTAAAGGTCCATTGGATGAAACATAGCGGTGAGGTTGCAAATTGTACCCAACAGCTCACTCCACCCCTCCCTTTGAAAGAATTATGGTGGCTGACACAGAACTAAGTTGTTGTCACATTTTTGCTTCTTTGCTGAAGGAAATAAACTTACGTATTAGAGCAGTTTATCCATTTAGGGAATTTGTAGAAACAACATGGCGAATTCAATGTAAGGGGACCCGCGGCGTTCGTAGATAGAAATAGCTCATTCTAAGGTAACAAAAACTCAGTGCTTCATTATGTAAGGTCTTTACACATTCAAAGACATATATTTTTTATATTGCATTTCTGTCAATAGATCCCCCCCAAAAATTACACATTGATTGGACGTTTAATACATGTTGGATGTATTTTGTTCTGATTTAATCTTATAGTATTAGCAGATTGTTGTGTAATCGCTTGCCTTGTTAGGTAATGTTTCATAAGTGATGTAAAACAGTAAACCGCCACAGTGTAGTTCTGGTCCTGAAAAATATACCTAAACATATACAGTCTCTTTGATTTTTTTGGGAAATTATTTTAGAGTGCTGGTTTGTGGTGAGTCACTCACTTGATCTGTCTTAATCGAAATGTCGAAGTCCCTGAATAGCTACAAATGCAGAGTTTTACAGCTTTAAGAAGTGATGTCTTGCTGAGTCAGATTCTTGCGCAGCAGCAGCTGTTAAGAATTCCCAGAGTGCAAACACAAATTTCTTGTGAGGCTTTTTATGCAGGACTAAGATTTGTTTTCTGGACAGTCCACTGGAGGTGTGCTTCAGCTCAAAGTACAATAGTATACCACAACATGTTTTAAATGTATGACATATCAGCTTCTTCAGAGACTGTTTTCCGTCAAGCACTTTTATTAGTACTGTAGTTAGTATCTAATCAACTTCTTTGGCCTGGACCTGACTGGTGGGTTCCCCTGTGGACAGTCTACTCGGTCAAGCAAGTCATGATGAAGAGTCAACAGTTGCTCGAGGAAAATATGACTCAACGTAATAACTCGCTGCCTGTGGGCACAAACTGAATTCATTGGCACAGATAGCTGAGATGTACACTGCTTCCTCCAGGCAATGTCCCAATTAGTAAGGATATGCAATCCATTCTCGAAGCAAAAAGGACACTTGGTGTCTCCAGTCAAGAATGAGGCTCAAAGTGTGTTTGTTTGTTTATGATGAATTTAACTAACTGTAAATATGATGAACCTAACTAACGGTACTGTTTAGCTTGTTGACAAAATGTTTATATGCTCTCCTACTTGTTAGTGGCTTTAGATATAAGTGTCATGATTCCACTATCATGTCATGTTTATTCTTGTTGTTTGAGTGGAGTCATGGCATAACCTATGGTTTTGTGTGGGATTGAGTGATCTTTCTCGTGTCTCGTCATTGTTCCCTACATCTCGTTCCTTGTCAGCCTCTCCTTAGTGCTAATCCCCAGCACCTGTTTCTCGTTAACTATCCTTTGTCTGTTTCCCCTATAAAGAGTCCTCATGTTTCTTTGTCTCGTTGCTCGTGCATTGTATGCAGTACCTGTGAGTCTGTCTGCTGTTTGCTTCACGCCCCCGTCTTTACTTGTTCCTGTCTCCTTGTCTAGTAAGTGTTAGTTTAGTGTTTGTTACCAGTGTTTGTTTATAGTTTAGTAAGTCAGTGTTTCTTGTTAAAATTATATATATCCCTGTCTTGTTTTCCCCCCACGTGGGGTTTTGTTTTGCCTGTCTTGTTTAGTGTTTATTTGTTAATAAATATCCTCGTTTTACACCATCTATACCGTCTGTGTCTGCCTGCACTTGGGTTCTCACGCCATGTCTCACCTTGAGAGTCATGACAGAATGCACGAGCCACAACAGAACCCAGTAGGCAGCATGGACGGTACGACGTTGTCCTTGCGGTCTCGCCAGGCCCACTTGATGCTTGGATTCCGCCAGGGGAATTATGGTGACCAGGAGTTCGCCAGGGCATTCTCGGCGGTGGCGGAGGTGACCGAGTTTGGTGAGGCGGAGTTGAAGACGATCTTCAACTGCTGCCTCACCCGGCGCCTCACACCGTCAGAGAAGAGGCTGCTGGCTCCCTTGGGGTTTGCGGACATGGTCAGGTACGTGGCCAACCGTAGCGATCCCGGGGGTGAGGTTCCACATGGGACTTTCACCCCACGGTCGAGCGCTGCGGGGGGTATCGTCCTGGCCGCCGCTGCCCTTGGGGAGTCAGTACCCTCTGGCTCGAGCTCCACGGTCGCCAGCCCTTCTGGTGGAGTCCAAGATGAGTGGGTGGCTAGAGACTCGAGGACGACGTCGCGGGAGTCCTCCTTCCCGGTACTCCCTCGGTTCCCCACTGGCCCGGCTGAGTCAGCCGTGGGCCAGACTGACCGTAGTGGGAGGAGAAGGCCACGTGGAGGACGTCCCAGGCCGAAATTGCTGTCCTGTCGCCCAGTTCAGCAACCGGCAACAGTTCCGGGTTCCCCGAGTCCTGTGGTCCCGAGTCCGGTGGTGTCAAACCCCAAATATTTTTTGGGGGGGCGCTGTGGGAAGGTGACGGTCCGTCCGGCACCGAGCCCGGCCCAGCAGCCGCCGGAGAGCGCTGCCCAGCCGCCGTCAGAGAGCGCTGCCCAGCCGCCGTCAGAGAGCGCTGCCCAGCCGCCGTCAGAGAGCGCTGCCCAGCCGCCGTCAGAGAGCGCTGCCCAGCCGCCGTCAGAGAGCGCTGCCCAGCCGCCGTCAGAGAGCGCTGCCCAGCCGCCGTCAGAGAGCGCTGCCCAGCCGCCGTCAGAGAGCGCTGCCCAGCCGCCGTCAGAGAGCGCTGCCCAGCCGCCGTCAGAGAGCGCTGCCCAGCCGCCGTCAGAGAGCGCTGCCCAGCCGCCGTCAGAGAGCGCTGCCCAGCCGCCGTCAGAGAGCGCTGCCCAGCCGCCGTCAGAGAGCGCTGCCCAGCCGCCGTCAGAGAGCGCTGCCCAGCCGCCGTCAAGCCCGGCTGCCCAGCCGCCGTCAAGCCCGGCTGCCCAGCCGCCGTCAAGCCCGGCTGCCCAGCCGCCGTCAAGCCCGGCTGCCCAGCCGCCGTCAAGCCCGGCTGCCCAGCCGCCGTCAAGCCCGGCTGCCCAGCCGCCGTCAAGCCCGGCTGCCCAGCCGCCGTCAAGCCCGGCTGCCCAGCCGCCGTCAAGCCCGGCTGCCCAGCCGCCGTCAAGCCCGGCTGCCCAGCCGCCGTCAAGCCCGGCTGCCCAGCCGCCGTCAAGCCCGGCTGCCCAGCCGCCGTCAAGCCCGGCTGCCCAGCCGCCGTCAAGCCCGGCTGCCCAGCCGCCGTCAAGCCCGGCTGCCCAGCCGCCGTCAAGCCCGGCTGCCCAGCCGCCGTCAAGCCCGGCTGCCCAGCCGCCGTCAAGCCCGGCTGCCCAGCCGCCGTCAAGCCCGGCTGCCCAGCCGCCGTCAAGCCCGGCTGCCCAGCCGCCGTCAAGCCCGGCTGCCCAGCCGCCGTCAAGCCCGGCTGCCCAGCCGCCGTCAAGCCCGGCTGCCCAGCCGCCGTCAAGCCCGGCTGCCCAGCCGCCGTCAAGCCCGGCTGCCCAGCCGCCGTCAAGCCCGGCTGCCCAGCCGCCGTCAAGCCCGGCTGCCCAGCCGCCGTCAAGCCCGGCTGCCCAGCCGCCGTCAAGCCCGGCTGCCCAGCCGCCGTCAAGCCCGGCTGCCCAGCCGCCGTCAAGCCCGGCTGCCCAGCCGCCGTCAAGCCCGGCTGCCCAGCCGCCGTCAAGCCCGGCTGCCCAGCCGCCGTCAAGCCCGGCTGCCCAGCCGCCGTCAAGCCCGGCTGCCCAGCCGCCGTCAAGCCCGGCTGCCCAGCCGCCGTCAAGCCCGGCTGCCCAGCCGCCGTCAAGCCCGGCTGCCCAGCCGCCGTCAAGCCCGGCTGCCCAGCCGCCGTCAAGCCCGGCTGCCCAGCCGCCGTCAAGCCCGGCTGCCCAGCCGCCGTCAAGCCCGGCTGCCCAGCCGCCGTCAAGCCCGGCTGCCCAGCCGCCGTCAAGCCCGGCTGCCCAGCCGCCGTCAAGCCCGGCTGCCCAGCCGCCGTCAAGCCCGGCTGCCCAGCCGCCGTCAAGCCCGGCTGCCCAGCCGCCGTCAAGCCCGGCTGCCCAGCCGCCGTCAAGCCCGGCTGCCCAGCCGCCGTCAAGCCCGGCTGCCCAGCCGCCGTCAAGCCCGGCTGCCCAGCCGCCGTCAAGCCCGGCTGCCCAGCCGCCGTCAAGCCCGGCTGCCCAGCCGCCGTCAAGCCCGGCTGCCCAGCCGCCGTCAAGCCCGGCTGCCCAGCCGCCGTCAAGCCCGGCTGCCCAGCCGCCGTCAAGCCCGGCTGCCCAGCCGCCGTCAAGCCCGGCTGCCCAGCCGCCGTCAAGCCCGGCTGCCCAGCCGCCGTCAAGCCCGGCTGCCCAGCCGCCGTCAAGCCCGGCTGCCCAGCCGCCGTCAAGCCCGGCTGCCCAGCCGCCGTCAAGCCCGGCTGCCCAGCCGCCGTCAAGCCCGGCTGCCCAGCCGCCGTCAAGCCCGGCTGCCCAGCCGCCGTCAAGCCCGGCTGCCCAGCCGCCGTCAAGCCCGGCTGCCCAGCCGCCGTCAAGCCCGGCTGCCCAGCCGCCGTCAAGCCCGGCTGCCCAGCCGCCGTCAAGCCCGGCTGCCCAGCCGCCGTCAAGCCCGGCTGCCCAGCCGCCGTCAAGCCCGGCTGCCCAGCCGCCGTCAAGCCCGGCTGCCCAGCCGCCGTCAAGCCCGGCTGCCCAGCCGCCGTCAAGCCCGGCTGCCCAGCCGCCGTCAAGCCCGGCTGCCCAGCCGCCGTCAAGCCCGGCTGCCCAGCCGCCGTCAAGCCCGGCTGCCCAGCCGCCGTCAAGCCCGGCTGCCCAGCCGCCGTCAAGCCCGGCTGCCCAGCCGCCGTCAAGCCCGGCTGCCCAGCCGCCGTCAAGCCCGGCTGCCCAGCCGCCGTCAAGCCCGGCTGCCCAGCCGCCGTCAAGCCCGGCTACCCCTTCTGGACTTCCCACGTTTTCTTGTTTGCCCCCGCCCCCCCTCCCATGTCTGTTATTTTTGTTATCTCACCCCAACCCTTTTGTTATCATATCTTGTATGCCCCTTGTCATGTTCACCTTGTCTGTCTGGTTTTTGTCTGTTTCCCAGTCAGTCTTGTCTCGTTAGTTACCCCTTGATGAACACCTGGAGGTGCTCATTAAAGGGGGGGCTTATGTCATGATTCCACTATCATGTCATGTTTATTCTTGTTGTTTGAGTGGAGTCATGGCATAACCTATGGTTTTGTGTGGGATTGAGTGATCTTTCTCGTGTCTCGTCATTGTTCCCTACATCTCGTTCCTTGTCAGCCTCTCCTTAGTGCTAATCCCCAGCACCTGTTTCTCGTTAACTATCCTTTGTCTGTTTCCCCTATAAAGAGTCCTCATGTTTCTTTGTCTCGTTGCTCGTGCATTGTATGCAGTACCTGTGAGTCTGTCTGCTGTGTGCTTCACGCCCCTGTCTTTACTTGTTCCTGTCTCCTTGTCTAGTAAGTGTTAGTTTAGTGTTTGTTACCAGTGTTTGTTTATAGTTTAGTAAGTCAGTGTTTCTTGTTAAAATTATATATATCCCTGTCTTGTTTTCCCCCCACGTGGGGTTTTGTTTTGCCTGTCTTGTTTAGTGTTTATTTGTTAATAAATATCCTCGTTTTACACCATCTATACCGTCTGTGTCTGCCTGCACTTGGGTTCTCACGCCATGTCTCACCTTGAGAGTCATGACAATAAGTGTCTGCCAAATGAATAAATATAAATGAATTTGGTATAGGGGAAGAAACCCAAGATCTTCTTTTTTAACTAGTTTGTATATACAATTGTGACATAAAGTTAGTCAGGCAGAAACTTGTTTGGATGAGTCAAAATAGCACTTGACCTGAGGTCACATCTACTTTCATTTTAGGTGCAGAGAGTTACATCTGTCCTTGAGAGGGTTATAAAACAACAAAGCCAGAGAGGAAAATAAAGATAAAATGGTAAACAAAAGTAATCTGAGACATAAATGTGATTGGAGATTTAGACATCTTTAGATTTTTTCAGTTTTGTAGGTAGGCAGAGATCTGGACCATTTTTGTGATTTTGATTCCGAAGTTAGAGAGCAATGTTTCTTTTGCCATTGTTGTTGGTATTTGCAACGCTCCCCAAGTTACAATATATTACATTTTATTGGAATTCATGATTGAATTCATGATGCATTTCATTTTACAATCAATCCTATGTATAAAGATTAGTATTGCAAACACCGCCAATGTTTTTCTCAACAAAATGCTTTTCACATCATGACATCTCTAAAGAACGTCTTTGTGATATGTGGCCCTTTTTATTGGATTTGGCTCACTTGACGCCTGAGGCGAAAAAAAAGTTGGTTCTTTGAGTGAAAGACGTGACAGTTTAAACAAGTTTTTTATAGGAGGTTGTATTCATACATTCACTTGAGCTGAAAATGAGGGGGCGAATGTGAATGTGCAGGACCCATTGGATTTATAGAGCTTTAGAATTTTGATTGAAAAAAAGAGCCTTTGAACAAAAACTTTTTGTCATTGGAATTTGTTTTGCAGTGAAAATGTCAAAAGCACATTTCGATGAAACCACCTCAGAATGAAATGTTTTAAAATAGCTCGATCATAAATTCAAAAACCTACCATGACAATCATACATTTTCCCTCAGAGAGGCCTAACTAGCAATTATGTGTCCAGCTTTAAAGGGGTTTAATCCATTAAACATGAAATTAGATTAAGCCTTTGAGCCAAGCCGTTGAAAATGACTATTTTATGATAAGATTAATCCTCGGCCGGGGGAGAGTGTAGATGCCTCAGTCCATCTACAGAGTTAACCCTAAAGTCACTGCAAACATCATTTCCCCTCTTTGGTTCAAGTCGTACGTATGGGACGACAGACAGACAGCATCAAATCCCATCAACTGTTGAATATGTAGAAGCAATCTGACCAGCAGTGAGTCGAAGAGAACGCAGGCCCACCCAGTATGTGAATGTCTGCTCTTCTCTTTCAATTACATTTCCATTGCAGCCAGCTGTGAGGTTTCGTTGCCAAGGCAACACAGACACCCACTCTACAGTGTTTAGCTCAACAGTGCTGAGCAGGCACCTTGGTCAAGACCCACATAAAGCGTATGAACAAAAGAAAGAGTGAGAAAAAAAGAGTAGCTAAGGTCAGTGGATGTTTTATGTGTGATATAAGAGGCTGGAGAAAAATGGGTGTGTTTTTGTTTTGATTTTGAATAATAAAATACATATGCATGTGTAAGTAAATGTGTGAAGAATACTAGTGTGAGGATGCGAGCATTGCTTGTGTGTCTGTACATTAGATTTGTTGACCGGAAGAAAATAATGATTGTTATGTCCCAGCTGCCTGCTGGATGTTGTTGGTCTGCTGTGCTGATTTTTTTCTAATAAATGAAAAGGCTTTGAGTGGATTTAATGATTGTGTAGAAAATGTAATTTATTTCTTTAACAATGTTTTTTAGAAATGGGACAGAACAGAATCATTGTCACATAAATTTATATATATATATACGCATTATTAAAAAATAATGTATATATTTTGGTCAAAGCAGGTGCGGTTGAATAGCCCACCTCACGCTCTGTTCGGTTATTCAACCAGATATGCCAAAAAAAGTTTGCGCATGACCGCACATAAAAAGGGTCACTTGAGCGCGTTCACGCCCATCAGATCCTCAAGATAAGTACCGCCGTCCGTTCTCCCAAATATGCTCGCGGCGTCTTTCTCATTTCGCTTTCCCCGACAGGACCTTGAAGTAGCGGCTTGATAAATCCAACTATGAGATATGGCTTGTAGATCTTATAGATCTAAACTTTGAGTCCAGTTTCACTAGATCGCTCTCCGTCAGGAACAAATTAAACCTGGATATATCAACTCCGTTGTGAGTCAATCCTTTAACCCAACCACCAGGGAGATATAGAGCTGAAGGGAAGAACACCAGGCAGGAGACAAAATAATGTTAAATTGAGAAAGATATGATTTATTGAATAATCTCAGTTGTGCGTTGATGCTCAGTCAAGCTCTGTCAAACTTCGTCTGACTAGAAACAGATTCAATATGTGTTTTTAACCATTCAAGATTACAGTATCAAAACATTGTCTCGTGACATTATTATGGACCTTGAGATGGAGACCAACGGATATTCATATCAGCATAAGACACAATACAACTCCCAACGAGGTTAAACAACAGGAAAAGAACAAATAATATGAATAGAAGTGAATAATAAACGAATGAATGAATACATATGATGAATATTGTAATAAATGGGATAAATGAAATAGAATAATAAAATGAAATAAACAAGAAACAAGTGTATGTTTCTATCCAGATCTATCAGGCTTTATGGATGAAATGCTCTCAAACAAGCACACACAGGCTTTGCTGTTGCTGCCGCCGGAGAAAATTAAATCTGGAGTTTATTTTTCTAACTGGAAAGGAAAGAGAACATTATTTCATCTCACCCACGCATGCGATCACAATCTCTTCATTCAATCTGCAACAGAAGCAAATCCTGCGCGAGACACCTGTTTGCTCTGGTTCTCATCATATAAAATACTCTTCTGAAGCTGCCCTTAGGGATCGTGATGATACATTAGTGGTTTCAAACCAATGCATTGGAGTGTATTTCAAATATGTATTTTTAAATGAATGCAGTTTTGACTTGACTTTTTAGTTAGTTCTTCAAACATGTCTGGATTCATTGGGTCTCATTCCCTAAGCATGCATACGCACAAATTTGTGTGTGAAACCTGCGTACGAACGCTTTCACGAACAAATCATGGTTCACAAAAACTTTCGTACTAAAATTGATTCTAAATATAAGAGAAAAGATAGAACCGTTGAATGCACACGTACGCAAAAATGACAAAATGCATGTTTCGTCTTAGGATAATAGTTATATATTCTAAATTGAATATATATATATATATATATATATATATATATATATATATATATATATATGTATAATTACACTTAGTTTTTAATCTTTAAAATGATGGTCACAAGAGAGTGCCAAAGATAGTAGAACTTGAAAGAAAAATGGAGAAAATGGTGTGAAAATGTGAAGCAGTGGACAAGGTTGGTGATAAAGATTGGGAAAAAAAGTCTTGTTTTAGGAAGAAGAGATCTTGCATTTCTCGGGACTTTAAATATGTCAAATATTAAATGCAATTTGAAAACAAGCAGTTGCTATAAGTGTAATTCAAATGCATCCATTCGCATTGCATCCTCAGGGGGTGCTGAGTATGTACAACCGAGAGAATTCTTTTCATCACAAAATGAATAGTTTGTTTCACAGCAGGCATATGGAAGCTAGCGATTTGACAGGGTTTTTTATAATCGGAGAAATGAAGTCAGACCTTTTCATCAAAAGCGGATTACTTGTCACACGATGGCTTTTAATTTAATGGTGACAGAAATATTTTGAAATGTTTCTCGGTTTATATAATACATTTGAAATCAAATGCATATAAAAAAACTTGTATTATAATGGTCAAATCTGGGTTTAAATGTGGTATGTTTTGCATTGTAGATTGTACATTTGAAGTTGCGATTGACTTCTTTTCCGTATCATGACGTGTTTTCGAGTGAAATTGCTTCTACATTAGAAAAAAATGTTGGCCGGGGATTTATTTTTCCCTTCCTTATCTGATTGGTTTGTTGTAAATTGGGGAGGGCTAAAATTGCACGGCCATTGGACAGTCAGTGTAGTCCTTCCTCTTTTTTGTTGCTGACGTCATGTGGTGAACAGTTGTTGTCGATAGGGGGAGCTTAATGTTTTTGATTAAAAAGTACAAGTGCAAATTAACGAAAAAATATAATGGTGTGCACAGATAAATTAATTATAATAATAACTGCAAACTGTGTGAAAAACGTAGAATTTTCCTGTTTGATTGCATGGTGACTTTAATATTCTTGTTGCAATTTGTGTTAAATGGAAAGAGAAAATGGGAAGACTAGTGCTATGAAATATTCTAGATTCGTAATAATTTTCATTTTTTTGCCTGGATAAGCATGAAATCATTTGAAATAATCTAATATAACACAAATTTGTTATAAAATGGAAAAATGACGGGTTTCTTTTCTATAAATATGAAACTTTCACCTGTCTTCAAATTTGAAGACATTAATAACATTATAAACGAATTGCATCACTGTATGTCATTCATAACTGTCTCCCTGTTTTTTTGGAAGGTCACCCTGAAGCAATACGTGCAGGTGTAGAAAAACCAGGAGCTGAATTTCATCATGACTCTCATCCTGATGTGCCACACCTACTTGAACTGAAGGGGTTTCTTTGGCAGCAAGCAGGCAGAGATAAAGCTCACACAGGTAGACCAACAGCACCCTCCCAGAGATTTTAGATTTGGAGATTACGAGACAACAGCAGGACAGGACACATTGGCTTGTGGAAAACCGAGTTCCACACCTCACCAATTCGGTTAAGAGCTGTGTTCAGGGAAATTGGCAAGTACTGTGATCCGCACACACTTGGTGGCTCACACGCTCCCTCTCAACATTGTTGTGCAGTTGCGCCGTTGGAAGCAAATGGAATGGAGTGACATTTTTGGCTTTATTTTAATGCAGGTCAGATTGCCCTGATCCTTTTGTGCTTAACTCATTTTTTTAAATGATCTATTTTGCTGAATTTTCCTCCAAGATTTTTATTTAGTTTTTTTCATTTTACAGCAGTTTTGTGACACCTTTCCAAGAACAGACATACGAATGTGCTCCTCAATCTTTCTCTTGTGATGACCTTCCATTGAAAACGCTGTTGTGGACAAAGGTGCATGAGCAGTGGTCCAGATTCCAACAGGATACGCAAATATATTACACAACATTAAAGAAAAGATGTTGGAGAATGTAAATGAAAGTCCAAAATGTCTATAAGTGCAGTGCACTTTAGGTTTTTGAGGAAACAACACCCTTTTCCTCCAGTGACCGCAGAGGTTCATCTCGAGTAGACGAAGCACAGACGCAGACAAACAGCATTACAGAGTCGCACTCAGACAAACCTCGACTCCTACTGGGCCGTTATGGAACAGACATGGATGACAGCCGCGCTGGTCTAGCACTGAGATGTCAAAACCACAGAGGGGGCTATTTCTCCAGCTGTCATCGCAGGGAGAATAGAGCACTTCACAGGGACGCCTACGAGTACACAGATTTTTAGAGACAACAGACTGGTTTGTGTTTAAACTGTGACTGTGCTGACAGTTTCAAGGGCAGGAAAGAGAGAACTGGAGGAGATTCTGTAGCGTAGTAAGAGGAGAGCCACAGCAGGTGACAGACGGAGTGATCAACACTGAGCTTTCAGACGTGCAATTTTGAAAGAGTCGTCCGTATTTTTTTGCTTAAAAACCCTATATTGCTCAGTACACTGAATAGTTTCCAGTGTAGGCTGGACACGGTGGCAGGGGCCGGTTCATGGCAGTGGGGCAGGCGCATGCCGTCTGTGCCTCCACAGCGAGAGGGACGCTTGGGCTTCGGCTGGGGATGGGCAGCATGGGCACGGACTCAGAAGGCGGGGGAGTTGAGACCCTGGGTACCCGTCGGAGCTGGGGCTACAGCCACAGGCTCGGGGGGCATGCGATGCTCCCTGCGTGTCTGTGTGGTGTTGGGCTCCCTGGCTCTTCTCTTCCTCACCTCGCTTTTCTTCTCATTCTCACTGAGAGGAGCCGGACTGTCTTACCTGGAACCTTCGGGATGGGAAGAGTCACGCAGGGTAAAGCTAGTGCCCAGCTATGCCGGTTCCCACCGGGCGGCCCCTGCGGAGACAGCCCAACAGAAGACATGTGCCTGTGCTCGGTGCGTGGGCGACCCTGGCGTCTCCGATTGGTTCGATGAGAACTATGACCCGGACATATCTCCCGTTTGGACACGTGACAACATTCAGCTGCCTTCGGATGTGTACTACTGGTGGGTGGTAAGTGATCTGTTTTCAGTCCAAATTACATTTTTTACACAAACTGTAGTTGAAATGTACTTCATTTAAATGTGAAAAGTTCCTGCTGCATAAAGGAGACTTTGTTTTTGGAGGGGGAATTATTCCTTTAAATTAGAAAGGTTAGCACTCCGCAATAGTGCTTATGCACCAAGTTAAAGCAAGCCAAGAGGGCATTTTTATGAAAGAGAACATGAGTAATGTCTGAGAAAAAAACTGAAATGAGTGTGTCAGCTGAAAAGTCTGTAATTCTGCCTCTGTGAAGCAGAGCCCGGGAGCTGCCTTACTGTATTAACAGAGTGAGATCTACAGAGCAGGATCGGGGAAATTATTACATTATTACAAATTATTACCAAAAAATCGAAATATTGAGAAAATTGTCTTTGATGTTGTTGATCAGAGGCACTGTGGTAGGCCATCCACTCACAAAAATAAAGTTTTTATATATTTAAGGTAGGAAACTGACTAAATATTTTCATGGAGCATGATCTAAACTTAATATTCAAATAATTTTTGACATAAAAGAAAAAGCGATAATTTTGACCCATACAATGTATTTTTGTCTTTTATTAAAAATGTTTCCGTATTTAAGACTGGTTTTGTGATCCAGGGTCACATTTGGAAATGTATTATTTGATAAATTGCATTGTATATTCCCATAAATGTTTGTTTCATAAGGGTAAAACCACTTATTTTAAAGGTGCATGCAGAATCATGCATCATAAGCGGTTGCACTCTGACCAATCAGACAGCAATTTGCTTTTATCAGACAATTTTCATTTGTTTGCAAATGTTGCCATATTTAAGCAAATCAAACCAAATGATGTTCCTTGATGTTTGTTTCTGCGTTTGACTTTTGTTTCTATTTTTTGATTTAACTAAAATGTGTTAATTATTGGTTCTGTTTTAGTTGTGAATTCATTGTTTATTTTATATTGATTGAACTTAATTTTTACTCTTCTGTTTGTTAAGCTGTTTTAAAAATGCTATATAACTAAACTAACTTTGAAGAAGAAAATGCCAGCAATTTAATTGTAGCAATTGAATCCCCGTTTCGAAACAAAGCACAGGGTCTACACGCCTGAAAATGGCCTAAGCATATTATTTGTTTTTGGCCTAAGCAAAATATTGGTCCCTCCTTCGACGTCTAAGGTTTTTTCATCTATTGTCCCTCAGGTTCAAATTGTAAGTTTTAACACTCCCGTTTATATCTGTTGCAGAATGAATTTAATAAAGTGTAATACCACAAAAAGTATTGTAAAACCAACTCTAAAAATAAGAATGAGCAATAAGTGCTAAAAATGAATTTGGTTGGCGGTCTTCTGTTTTGTCTTTTGTGTGTCCAAGCTAAGAGCGATACTTGATACATCGCCTCTTTGAAAATGGACATTGATTGCATAGGCCTATACTTTTCTGTCTCGTGAAAGGATAGTGTGGGGGAAAAGACAGCTCAGATGTTATTATCGTATATTTGCGGATCTCAGCCAGGCTGAGTTAAATGACTGATAAATGAGGAAGAGCAAACACAAGAACAAAATAATGATTTTGAATATGGTGGTTGTGAAAGTGGAAGTCAATCGATGGAAAGACACACTTCTATTTACATGCATATCTAAATACCACAGCTTTCGAGAAAAACACAATGGCACCCCCCGCCTCGTCATTCTCATTGTGCTAGATTTGGAAAGGCACAGAGTAAAATCAGTGACTGGCATTTGTACCCGGAGAACATATGCCAAGAATTATTAGGTCCAGGTGAACGCTGCCAACTACTGGGGAAAAGAAACAGAGATGAGGGTGGAGGAAAGCCATGTTATGCAGGGATGTCATTAAAATGCAGTGGAATGATTTCCATATAAAAACAAGTCTTGGTCTTAAGTATTAGAATCTTATGTGCATACGTGTTTGTGATGTTTTACTTTCATCACATTAGCAGATGGCTCTAGTGGCTAAATGGCAGTCTGGATGTTTGTTTAAATATGCATGTGTTCTCGGCCAGGTGCTTGGATGGTTTGAAGTTGAAAGATAACTGCCCAACCTTCTGTTCATTTGTTTTTTTTATCTCCGTTTCTCTTTTTCCCGTTTCCCCTATGGGCCCTCTGCAGATGCTGCAGCCTCAGTTCAAACCCCATAATATTAAGCAAGTTCTGCAGAGGCTGTTCCAGGTTATTCCAGGACGTTCCCCTTATGGTTCGTGGGACCCTGCGCGCTGTCTTCGCTGTGCTGTGGTCGGAAACTCGGGCAACCTACGTGGGGCAAGTTATGGTTCAGTAATTGATGACCATAATTTCATCATGAGGTAAGAGATGCTCATTAAAACAACAACTCGGCAAAAAAGCAACAACTGGTCTTTAAAGCAACAACTCTGTTTTTGTGTATAAGGGATCACTTTTGAGAAGCTAATATAGATACTAAGACATGTTTCTAGAAAATGGGTCTTGAATCAATGTATTTGTTTTTAATTTTTCCACTTGGCATTTTTTTTTTGCATTTTGTTGGTTTTCATAATGCTTTTGCGGTTGGGATAAGTAAAAAAAACTCTGTTAACAAAATTTTTTCAAGTTTAAATATCTTATCAATATCTCATAATCTTTTATCAATGATATTTCAGAAAAAAATATTGTTTTCAAACTACCCCACATCAATCGGTGACCTTTTCTTCTAGTGGTCACACTCAGATTCGGTGGATTGACATTTGCAATTTCATTCTTCAGTTGAATGAACATGGAAAAGGACAGAATGTGCATATTGGGCGCCTAAAGAAAACAGTTAAATATGCCAGGGGAGACAGGGAAGAATAGTGTACGTTTAGTTGAAATCAGAGAGATGGATAGGCAGACAGAGATTGAGGCATAAATTGAGGTGCTATTTTAGTGAAGTCCTTATTGATTCTGCAGTGAAATCTTCAATGAATCCCCGTCCTCCCCCGTATCCATCTCTATCTTCTGCCCTGCAGCAGCTGAATCTTGTCTATTTATTTATTTGTTTAACTGCTGTCGACTCTCATTTTGCCATCATTTAGGAGCCAGCCTGAGCTTTCTGTGTTGGTCAACCCTGTTTTTTATTGGGATACATTTCCATAGGCTGGAAACATTTAGGATCGTTATAAAATGGTATATTGCATTCTTGTAGCGTATTCAACACTGCATTTCAAGAATAACATTTTGTAAAATAAATGTTCAGTCCTGTCAATAAAAAGTTTTCTAATACGTAGACTGCTGACTTTGAGAGAAGATTTGAGTCTTAAGAAAATAAAAGAGATTGAGAGAGAAATGTATATGTGCTTCAAAATCTCAAGGACTATTATATATAAAGCTTTGTTAAATCCTGCGGCCTGAATCTGTGCTTGAGGTTCTGTGAATCACACCCCTACGAATGCACACAAACACTATAAACATCATCTCTCTGGTTTGAGGTGGTTTTCTGACTATGAGAGAAAGTGAAAAATGCAACCTGGGTTCCTCTAAATAGAGCGTTTTGTTGAGAGAATATGAGTGGGTGAAATTTAGCTCTGAAAAGAATGTTGTGACATCCATCTAAGCCAAACGCATTTCTCCTCAATACTGTACTGTAGATGATCGACCCTGTCAGTTATAGTGTCAGATTTTTATCTCCAGCGTCTCCTTGTCTTCATGATAGTCTCTTTCAGTCGGTCTTAAATTTTTGTAATTTAGACATCCTCATGTACGGCTTTATAAATATATTGTATTCCAAGTATGGTATTTACAGGTTTGGAATGACTTTAGGGTAAATGGTGACAATTTTTGGAGGTGAAGCCTGATATCGCCGAAAATCACATCTGTGTCAAACACTTGCCGTCTGCATTTGCTGTCGATTTTAATTTACTTTCTATGTCTGTTTACTGTATTCTGTTGTGGTGAAAATAATGAAACGGGGAAGGTAATAGGCTTTTGTTTCAGCAAATAAAAAGTGTGTGCTGGAAGTGAGAGAGTTTTTCACGGTCTAATTCACTTGGGTCTGACTGTTCCAGGATTAACCTGGCTCCCACGGTCGGCTATGAAGAGGATGCAGGCAGTCGAACGACACACCACTTCATGTACCCAGAGAGTGCCAAAAACCTGGCGGCCAACGTCAGCTTTGTGCTGGTGCCCTTCAAAACTCTTGACTTATTGTGGATCACAAGCGCCCTCTCCACCGGACAGATCCGCTTGTGAGTGTAACACAGACGCAAAGATGAATTTGTTAGGAACGCTTTTTTTTTTAGGCATGCATTCATGACATGAATTTGTCTTACCTAGCAAAGTTTTGGGAGTGATAACTGCATGATTGACAATGATATTAAGAACATTTAGATGCTGTGTTTAAAATGTGTGGTTTTTTCTGTAATGTATGGCAGCCTGTCGACAACAGGGCTGGCTGTTTAAAAACCGCTACATTACAGTGGAGAAACAGACTAATTTCAGTCAGGACACGTACCTCCATCATTATTTATGAGCATTGCTCCTGGAAAATAAGAGACGCCACAATATTTTAAAGGTTGTTTGAAATCTAATTATGTAGAATCAATTATTTTCAGTGGAAAAAATAAGCTTTCAAGCCAATGTTTCAGTTGTCATGTTAACAGGAAAACTGTTTGTGGTGTGCTCAAGTCAAATGGAGCATTTAACCCGATATTAAAATATTGAAATCTAATGCAGTAATCAATTTTCTTTTACAAAATTAATTGTTATATTAATTTCAGGGATTTCGTCACCCCCATCATTCGAAATCTTTATGATGTTCCCTGGAAGACAAAAGAAGATATTTTGAGTTGTTTTGTGTCCATACAATGGGGAGTTAAAACCATCCTTCAAAATATTAAATTTTGTGTGATGCAGAAAAAAGAGAGCCATACAGGTTTGGAATGACAAGATGGTGGGCTATGATGAATGAATTTTCATTTCTGAGTGGTCTTTCACTTTAATTAAAATGTCAATTTTGTAAAATCATACAAATTACCTCTGGAATTAATCAAGGAATACTAACCGGTTGGAGGGAAATTGTCCATTTATTTCTTCCTTATTTTGGATGAGGAAAATTCAATTCAATCTATACCACATTTTTTAAGAGCAGTGGTTTTTAAGAACTGCCGTGTATGTGGCCAATACAACATTCATATATTCTGTCTGCGGGCACACTGCAGTGTTCTGTACCCAGAAATCCATTATTCAAAACACACAAACAGTCAACATATCAGAATACATTAACAATATTCTGAGCATCACTGAAAAGCACTTAAAAGGCGGAGAACTTGGAGATTTTAATGAAAGAGAAGCTAGAAGTCTGTCAATGATTGATCTCTCGCTCTCTGTCTCTCTCTCTCTTTTTCTTCAGTACGTATGCTCCAGTAAAGCAGTTTCTCCGTGTTGACAAAGATAAGGTAATAAATTAATCAAACAGCACTAAATGCTATTATTTGTGTATTTAATAATCAAACAATTGTTTCTCTTGTGCACTGTTATGAATCTCTATGTGCATCAGATCTGGTTTCTAAATCCTCTTGTTATGTCCACTAGGTTCAGATCTTCAACCCAGCTTTCTTTAAATACATCCATGACCGCTGGACACGACACCATGGCCGCTACCCTTCCACCGGGATGCTCGTTTTATTCTTCGCTCTACATGTGTGTGATGAGGTATGACCTAATAAACTGTTCCGTTCCTGTGTTCCAGTTATTTAAATTTAATGCGGTCTTAAAATTATGACATGGTCACAAACAGAATGCCTATTCACACTTTTGCATGTTTTGTCCATAGCAGTGATTTGTTGCTGGGTTTATCTTCACAGGTGAATGTATTTGGTTTCGGAGGAGACAACCGAGGAAATTGGCACCACTATTGGGAGCAGAACCGCTATTCTGGAGAGTTTCGTAAAACCGGTGTCCACGATGCAGATTATGAAGCCCAGATCATCGACAAGCTGGCCAAGGCTGGCAAGATCGCAGTATTTCCTGGAAAGTGAATCTGTGCACCAGGTGCAACCGAATTGACCTAGAGATCAACAAAACCACCCATTATCTACTTGACACACTTTTTGTGCCTGTTAAAAGTGATCAAGAAGAAATGTTTCATGATCTTATTACCATTCTAGGGTGTCCTGATTGGACGGGTTTCTGGGCAGCACTTCCCCGCAATGTGGTGGTTTTGAGAGGAGACGCTATCAGCTGTTCCTTTCAGGCCTACTTCAACCAGGAAAAGGAACTTGTTTAGTAGCGAGGGATGCCGAAATCTTCTTACCACTAGAGCATGTTAGGTCAATGTGCTGGGAATGGAAATAACTCATATTTAGGACATTTTGTTAAATGAATTAAAATGCGTCTGAATGTGAGTCAGCTTTTGCTCCGCCTGTCTCCGGCTTGTCCTCATGTTATGGCCAGGTCGATGGGCTAAAGCAACAATGCCGCAGTGTATCGTAAGACTGTAGGGCCCGGTTTCAAAGACAAGGCTTAAGACAGGTCTCAGACTAAACTGAAAATAACATACCCTGACATACACTCACCTAAAGGATTATTAGGAACACCTGTTCAATTTCTCATTAATGCAATTATGGTGGTGGTGTAATGGTGTGGGGGATGTTTTCTTGGCACACTTCAGGCCCCTTAGTGCAAATTGGGCATCGTTTAAATGCCACGGCCTACCTGAGCATTGTTTCTGACCATGTCCATCCCTTTATGACCACCATGTACCCATCCTCTGATGGCTACTTCCAGCAGGATAATGAACCATATCACAAAGCTCGACTCATTTCAAATTGGTTTCTTGAACATGACAATGAGTTCACTGTACTAAAATGGCCCCCACAGTCACCAGATCTCAACCCAATAGAGCATCTTTGGGATCTGTTGGAACGGGAGCTTCATGCATCCCACAAATCTCCATCAACTGCAAGATGCTATCCTATCAATATGGGCCAACATTTCTAAAGAATGCTTTCAGCACCTTGTTGAATCAATGCCACGTAGAATTAAGGCAGTTCTGAAGGCGAAAGAGGGTCAAACACAGTATTAGTATGGTGTTCCTAATAATCCTTTAGGTGAGTGTATCTTATAGTATGTCAGCGCATTGTTTTGTCTCGAAACACATAAGTTATGTTTTTTTGGTATAAAAGAGACTTAAATTTTCAAATTTAGCTAAGGCCTGGCCTAGGCTAAACCTCGTCTGTGAAACCAGACCTAGACATACCACGTGATTCATTAAGTTTGGACTTATTGGGTTGTTTCACTATGATGTATAAGTATAGGCTACAGCAGTAAAATTCTGTTCAAGGCGCATGTGTTGTGTAACGTTTACGCATTCCTACTGTTAAACCGAGCCTTTTGCTTTAGTATTCTTTTAAGGTATGCTAGTGTTTATAAAGCATTCGACAGCTTGCCATGACCCCGCATCACTGTGCTCACAGCAATGTGTATTTGTTTATTTACTTTTTGTGAATTAGTTGCATACCGATTGGCTTATTAAAGAGGAGCAAAGTTTGCTAAAGGAGAAATTTAAGTGCATTGAAACTACTGATGCTGTCTAATGTGAATATATGTGGCATACCCTTAAAAACATTCAAAACAACATTAATAAAGCTGTGGTACTGTAAGTGTTCCAAAGATGCAACGTCCACGCTTTAGACAAACTTAACTATGTAATGTGCTGCAACCATGGGTCTAGTGATGGGAATGAAATGGGGTTCATATGCCAAAGGCATTGAATGTGGAAGTGAAACATAAGCTGCCAGATGTTGTGATCACGTTAACTATGTTTGAACAAATTCATGGATACACTTTTCCTGTTGTATTTGAACTCTAGTCTTACTGCTTTTTAGGCATCAAGGAAATTCCCATTTCTACTCCAAGGTTTTGGATTCTCTTGTATAATTTATTACCTATAAAAATGTTGCAGACAATACGAAGAGCAAGCAGAAACCATGACTTCTATGCTTCGGCCTAGTCTTAGTTTTCACATTCAGGTCCAGGTTTTTTCCCAAATGTAGACATATCAGCTATTTCAGTGTGTAAATTCAAACACACACACGCTTGGGTGCCTTGTCCATGCTTTTGGACGCAGTCTCTCTCCGGAGCATAGTTAACCTCATAACTTACATTAAAGCTGGTGTTTCGTTTTTCATTTTACAGAGCATTTATCGACACAAATCTGAGCTCTAAAATAGGTCCACCCACCAGATGTTCTCCTCCCACACATGCTCTGGGAACATTCACAGCATCTTCTGCACGCCACCATCTTACCCCGTCCTCCGTTTTACTTTGTGCCGAGTGCTGTGCCTTCACATTCAGGGAGGGAAAAGCTCTCTCACCTGAAAAGAAACATCTCCCTTCTATTTTAAAGCTACTTACCTGCATTTGGTGTTGCTACTGAAGTCTCCTGGAGGATTAGTAAATCGTTTTAGGACGTTAGTAAAACCTGTGCCACATGATCGCACAGGTGGCGGATAGTATTCCAGTTTTTTATACATTGCCAATAACATGTAATTGTCTTTTGTGGATAAACACTAGATAAAGCACCTGCAGTGGCTTTATTATATCTGTGAGGGGTTACTATTGGGGGTTTTCTCAAATTTATAGAATAGCTGCACTCATACCACTAGATTATTCCTTTGGGAAAATTGAGACGTGCAGTTTGTCACCAAAGAGTTTTATCCCATTCATAGTGTTTTTGTTGTAGGTATTTATGTATTTCTCTTAAAATCTGCATAAAGGAAATAAATTGGATACTGATGTTCTTTAGACCGTTATGTATGAAAAGGCTCTCAATGAATGTCTCTTAGCAGTGTTAGTCATAGATAATGCTAGTTGGGTGGGAGGTTTCTGGATTCTGTGCCACTTGCTGTTCTGAAACCGATATTTCGACAGACTGCCCTTTTCTCTCCAGTGTTCTCACCATCAAGTTATCTGTCTTCATGAATCATAGAGAAACGATTTTTGTCAGACTGTAGGCTTAATGCTTGCAGGGTTAGAGGAATGTAGTGTGAGGTTGTGGCATTGAATGAGAAGAACACTACCATGCCAGAAACACCTAAATGTGTCACTGTTTTCTGTTGCTCTTTATTTTCTGTCATAGAACATAGAAATTGTTTTGACTAAGAGAAACAATTAAGGATTTTGAAATTTAACAACGCTAAAAATTGAGGAAGAAATGACAGAACCTCCAATAAAATGGCAGTGAAGGGTACAAAGTAAGTACATAGGATATTTTCAGTATAGTAGAACTGATTCCTCTATCAACTTTATTGATCTTGAATCGTGTTCTTTGTGTGACAGAACCTTTAGTCTAATGCAGACTGTACATATCCTCACTGTGCCACTGTGTTTGTGCTCATTAACTTCTCATTAGTGTTGGTTGTGACTTGAGTCAGTGCTCTTTCTTTTCACCTCAGTCTCTGTGTAACTATCGACTGTTTTTAATCTTTATGCTACTGTCAAAAAATAAATTGTTAAAAGGTTTGTCCCTTTGTGTGATGTCTCGACTACTGTATACAAGTGAATAACTTTTGCTTATGATAAATAAAGCCATTATATTTTATGAAATGCACAAAAATACTTGCCATTACTTAATTTACTTCCAGATTGCCACTTAACCGGTTGGTCTTCGAAAAAGAACAGAGCAACGCCCATGGGAAAATTGATGTGAACAATTTGTGTTTAAATTGTTGCCATGAAGGTACAGTGTGTATTTTTTGGAGGATTCATTGTCAAAAATGCAATATAATATACAGAATAATGTCTTCAGAGGTATATAAAGACTTTACATTATGAAGCTTTACATTGAACGCATTTCATAATACATTATCTCCTTATGCAAAGTGAAAGCATGACAACGTCTTAGCCACCGTAGTGCTTCAAAGGGAGGGGAGGATACCGTTGGTTGCAATTTGCAACCTCACCACTAGATGCAGCTAAATTCCATATACTGGACATTCATATCTTGCCATTTACATCTACATATATGGGTTCATTGTTTTATCAAAGAGGTTCATTCATTTTAAATAACATTTCCCACGACAATGAAGTCATTAAAAATCATTTGAAATCATTGATTTTATTGTCATTAACTAATGATACATGATGTGACAGTGATTGATGGCTCATTTTCTCAAAACAGAGACTAGAAGAGTTAGTGAAAGACATTAACATTACCTGTGGTACAAGCATTAGTTTGCTTAAACCATTACAATATCCCCTACATAAAGACATATATCTACAATGCTAAAATGTCATGAAAAATGTAACATAGACACCCTAATATGGTAGTGACAATTATTTCCCTCCTCATTATATTTTTAAGACAATGGCAATGATGAGCTTTAAGCTAGCAGCACAATATCTAACAATGTTAATTTATATGGAATAACCCCAAGCAAGCATGCATAGCCCCTGTGTGACTGGACAGTTGGATGGATCAAATGATATGTTTCCGGTTGCAGTTCCTCAAGGAATAGAGAGAGGCCACTAATTACTTCTCCTTCTATTCATAATGTACAATTGACACATTTCTGTACAGTTTTACATTTTACAACCTTTAATGTCCAGTTTGAAAATTCAGCAAGCTGAAACAAGATCTAACACCTCGTTCTCAAATTCTAATTTTCACCCAGTTTAAGTCGGGCAAACTCGTTGGCCATCTGCAGGGCCTCTTGGATGCATTGTGTGTTTCTTCCTGTAGCCTGGGCAGACATGTCTTTACCACCTCCTTTTCCGTCCAGCAGAGGGCATACTTCCTGAACCCACTCATTTGCCTTCAAACCACGGTTTGCAACATCCTGCAAATGAATATAAAAACATTTCTGTTTACTACTGTTTATGTACATTTTCTCTATGACACCATAAAGGTTTAATACTATTTAACCAGCACTAGACTCTGACTCAGTTTACCTGGGGCACTTGGCAAAGGCAGATAATTTTTCCTGCGTCATTGTCTACAGTAAAAAGCATAGCAGCAGTCTGAGGAGAATTTGTCTTCAGCAACTTCAATGACTCATTCAACGCCTGTGAAAAACACATTGGAATCAGTGCAGTATTCACATCATTCAGTTCTAAGGACTCCAGTTTTGAAAAAAGATTGGAGATTTACCTTTGCAGATGCTCCAGTCTCCATCTCCATGACAATAAGAGGTTGGTTTGGGTTGCTGTCAATCATCTCTTTTGTCTTCTCCAGGACCTACAATTTAAGATTATGACGCATTTAAAATGGGTCAATTACTTTACAAAAATGTCTTTGACTATTTGACAAATTATATCACGTCTAGGCTTCTTACCCTCTTCTGTACATCAGCCTTGCTGGCACGGTCCAGATCATCCATGATCTTCTTAAGACCCTTTAGAGATTCCCTCATCTCATCCTTCCGCCACTGAGAGATGACTGCAGTGCCCAACGACTGAATACATGGAGAGTAAACATGGTGTAAATAAGCATTTTCACTTTTCACGGTAGGCATAGGCAGAATGCTCACAAGTTGACTGATGACCTCACCTCCGTCATATCTGCAATCTCCTTCTGTACATCTTTATTGGGGATGGTCTGAGCTTTCACTTTCTCTGCCATGCCATCTAGGCTCAGCTTCAGGGCATCTGCTTTTCTCTGGGCCTGATAACACAAACAGTCCTTCTGGTCAACAAATTCCACTTAATGCTTAATCTTTAGTACTTTTAAACAAGCAACTCTTCTAGAACCAATAATCATTCATGGGGGCTGTGTATCGTCAACAACTCGTGACGATTTATCGCCATATCGATGTTTTGAACACAGCCCTAATCATTCATGTGTTCCATCTCAAAAACACTGTTGAAATACAGTTTTATCGTTGCATGCTGTGTGTTGTTATTGAATTAATGAATATAATGAACTTTTTAAGAAATAAATAAACATTTATGCTAGCCCTGTCCCTACCACACCTTCTGAGCCTCTGCTCCAGTAACAGCCACAATCCTCCTGATTCCTTTAGCGATGGCCTCCTCTGAAACGATCACAAATGGTCCAGCATGAGCAGAGTTTTGCAGGTGCCTATGGGCAAAAAAGATCAACCTTCCTAAGCTTCAGATTGCACAGCGTCTCCATGTAAAACTCTTATGAACATAAATCAAATGAGAGATCTGCCTATAAAAACAGCAAGGGGCACTGGTGAGGTAAGCCCACATGTGCTCTATTGAAATTTTAAAATCTGAAGTTCATACGTTCCGCCGCAGAACTCGATAGAGGTGAGGGAGCCCACAGGGCTGTTGGGATCGGCCAGCAGCTCCTCCACAGGGATACCAATAGACACCACTCTGACTGGATCAGGGTACGTCTCATCAAATACAGCCCGCAGACCTTGGATGGCTTTAGCTTGTGCAAGAGGAGCATCTAGAGCGTAGACTGCCTAGAGGAAGATAAAGACAGGAGTTACTCAGTATGTGATGGAAGATACAAAAGAAAATAGAGCGTTCTTTAAAACGATAACAAAAGTTTATATTGATGTTTTCTTTTTTAGAATATCTGCACTGTGGAGACGTGGGAAAAGTTTTGACTGTCTGAAAAGTAATATAAAGTTTTCAGATTGAAAGTCTGTTTACCTTGGCAACACGAATCAAAGCACAAGCGATCTCCTCTGTGCGCCGCACTTCATCTGTGCTCATGGCTCCTTTGGCGGTGAAGTCAAAGCGCAGACGGTCTGGAGCAACCAGAGAGCCCCGCTGGTCTGCCTCCCCCAACACTGAACGCAATGCAAAGTTAAGGATGTGTGTGGAGGTATGATTACTCATGATGGGCCTACGGCGTGCCTGAGGAATAGCAAAATAAATTTTGAGCATTATTTTGCATTCTATGTCTTTGACAAAACTGAACACTTTCACATGTAGTGTCATGCAGGTTAGTAAGATAATTCTTAAATAATGTATCAGCACAGCTCAGAAAAATGAGAATATAAATAAATATTGTAAATGATCAGTGTCAAAAAGTGACTCATACCTCATCCACATGGAGAGTCAGGCGATCTCCAACTTTTAGTGTACCATACACTGTACCAATATGCAGGACATATCCTCCTCTCACTTGAGTATTCTTCACTGTGAACTCCATTTTCTATAGCAGCGAAAACAAAACATGACAATGCAGAAATAAGCACAACTGATCAGGGCAGTTCAGCATCTTTACAAATCCACACTGTATTATTACATCCTCAGTAGAGTCGTTCTCTCGAAGTATGTAGCCTTCGTCGAAGCTCTGTCCACCCTGCTCAGCATAAAAAGACGTTTGATCGAGCAGCAATCCGCACTCTTGACCAGTGGTCACCTCATCGACAAATGCACGGTCCCTTCTCAAAGCCAACACCGTACCCACTACCTGTCCAAAGTCTGAGTGAGAACAACACCTCAGTCAGAAAAACACATACAGGTGTGAAGGGTATATAACAACAACAACCATATGGATGTCAATTCTACCATAGTTGCCGTTATCATCTGAAGTGTAGCGATACTTGGGGCTGTCATCGGTAGCAGGAACACCCTTGTTCCTAAGCTCTTCGATGGCGTAGATGTCCAACATAATGTGGTCCTCATTACCAGAGCCTTTGCCCTGAGACTTCAACTGTGCACAAAGGCGAATACATTTTTTATAAGACTCATAATACTGTTATAGATTGGTGATCTCCAATATTGCCATTTCACATTTAAACCTTAAAACATTCTACCTGGGCAGCTTTTTTTTCTTCCTCAAAGGATTGTCTGTCCACCCCCATCCCTCTCTCTTCAGCGATCAGGGCAGTGAGGTCCAGAGGAAAACCATAGGTGTCATACAACAACCAGGCTGTGTCCCCTACAAAACAGTTTCAACATTTCATGCATTAGGTACTCTCATCTGTGATAAGACTCTTATGTGTGAAGAAGTGGCCATGTCTCTCAGTTACCTGGGATAGTCTTGCTGTCTCCAAGACTCTGGATCTTGCGGTCCAATATGCGACGTCCCCTGCTAAGAGTTTTGAGAAACTGTACCTCTTCTTCATTAATCACGTCCTTCACCATATCAGGATCTTTTCTCAATTCAGGGAAAGCATCACCCTATTAAATCCAATAGTGAAACAAGAAATGAACAGACTATTTTTAGACAGCATGGTTTTCGAAGATAGGAACTTATGAGTAGTATAGCTACAAGGTGCGACTTTGATTCGCTTTCAAAAAAAAGATAGTGTGTCTATGAGCTACAGCCCATACCAGGGACTCAACCACCACATCCACGAGGGAGGCAAAGAAGCCTCTCTGTGCACCCAGCTTCTCATGAGAGTATCGCACAGCACGACGCAGAATCCTTCTTAACACATAGCTGCCAAAACAGAGCCACATTCACATGTATTACACATACATCTTATAGACATGCATTAAACGTTGAGTATACAGTAAACCATTATTTAGCTCACCCCCTGCCTGTGTTGTCAGGTCTGCCACCGTCAGACAAAGCAATCGTTATAGTGCGAGCGTGATCGGCCAGGACGCGGTATGCCATGTCAACACCATCTGTATCTTCTGCACCAACTTTTCCTGTGTATGGCCTGGCACCTGTGCCCTAAGAATCAAGACCATTCAAGCTATAGCAGGCAGTATGAAACACTCATCTGAATTTCAACAACTTTTTTCTAATATTACACCCCTACCTTCTGAATGGCCTCGAAATAAGGGACGAAAAGGTCAGTGTCATAGTTAGACATCTTGTTTTGGAGTACTGACACCAGACGCTCCAGTCCCATGCCTGTGTCGATGCTCTTCTTAGGCAGAGGCTTTAGAACCGTCTCAGACTCCCTAGAGAAGCCAAGCCATATAAATGTATGCGTGTCAATGTGGTGTACAGAATATTTAGTGTGTTTAAAAGCGTCTTCGCATGTTTAACAAATAAAGTTTACTAGTTTAGCGAAGGTATGAGATGTGGTACCTGTTAAACTGGATAAAAACCAGATTCCAGATTTCAAGCACATTGGGGTCATCCATGTTGACCAGATGGGAAGCATCTCTGCCTCCAATACGATCATAGTGCATCTCACTGCATGGTCCACATGGACCGGTGTCCCCCATCTCCCAGAAATTGTCCTTCATACTCCCTGGAAGAATACGACACTCCTCCATTCTGAGACAGGGAAGAGTCAAGCAAAAGACATAAGAAAACTCAAAAAGACTATTCATTTCACAATAATAATTTATGATATTATGTTTGGAGCTGATTTTTGACTTGCCCCAAGTCCAGCCAGATCTGTTTGCACTCCAGGTCAGGCTCCAGGCCTGCATCTTCATCACCACCAAAGTAAGTCACATAGAGTCGTTCAATAGGAATACCAAACTCCTTGGTCAGCAGATCCAGTGCCATCTCGCAGGCCAGGTGCTAGAGACATAATGTAAAAGAAAAAGAAAAGACAAAAATAAGCCAACTAAAGTCCAAAAATTCCATGCATACAACACAAATATATAAGCACGATAAATTATCGCCCATATCGGTATTGGCCGATAAATGGTCATTTTAATGACAATAATACAATTTATGCTGATATATTAAAGCATACAAATCTTTTCCTAAAACTACTTTATCTGCACACTGCTCGCAGTAAAAATACAGTACAGTACTGTCTTTCTGTCGTGATCACTCATTTACTGCTATTATCAAATCATTGCTGATGTAGGTGCAGTATGTAGACAAGTATTTATGAATGCCTAAATAATTGGAACAAAAGCATATTGTTTGAATCAGACTGCTGTCTGAATGCTTTCTGTCTTATGACCTGTTAGACAGGCTATTCAAAAAATTTCTTGAAAAACATCTATAATTTGTTTATTAAATATAACAGAGAAGTTTGAAGGTTAAAGAATCCTTTACTAGTTTAAAGTGGGCTTTGTACGTGATTTTTCAGGGGGAAAAAATAAAACTAATGGTTAACTTGTTTTGCGGGGTGAATGTTTTCAAATAAAAGCAGTTGTGTACTTTTTGCCATTTGTTTCATTCTTGGGAATATTATATTAATATTTAGATACTGTATATCGGCCAATTTATAGGTTATCGGCTTCCAATGTTAAAGAACAAAATTTACATCGGTGCATCCCTAATATAAAGAAATAATTCCCCCCCTCTCTCTCTCCATTGCTTACTTTAAAATAGTCTCCAAAAGACCAAGAGCCCAACATCTCAAAGAAGGTGTGATGGTAGACGTCCTTGCCAACATCATCCAGGTCATTGTGTTTGCCACCGGCACGAATACACTTCTGAGTATTAGCAGCACGGCGAAGTTTGGCCATTGGATGAGATGGGTCGATGGTGTTCAGAAAGATGGGCTTGAACTACAGAGATGATGGAGGTAAAATGATCAATTATTTCTAAACACATTGACATCATTCTATAGAGCTAAGCTCAACTTTTTTTTACCTGGTTCATGCCAGCATTGGCGAAGAGCAGAGTGGGATCATCCAGCGGGATGGTGGCCGACGAGTGGACGTACTGATGCTCATGACGGCGGAAGAAATCGATGAACTTCTCACGGATCTGTGCAGCAGTCAGCGAAGAGTCCATGATGGTTGTTGTGTTTTTCTCAGGGGGCTAAAGAGGTACACATATATTAAGCAGTCAGGAAACCGGTTTCAACAAAAAAGCGGGTGGAGTATACATGCAGCTGCATTATGGTGTTGTCAAAAGTAAACAATAACGATTTTGTTTTCGACATCTGCTGGATTAAAGGACACCTGGATCACACCCTACGTTCACCTTGTCTGCACTAGTCCATGGCATGCAAAAGATCTTGTTACAAACAGCAGGTTTTATCATCTCTTTCTTTATGGTGATGCATGACCTTGATCATTTAAATGTCAATATGTCAAATAATCTACCGAACAAAACCACAATTAAAACATATTCAAATTATGGACAAGAACAATATTAAAATCTGACTAAAAGCAATTCAACCTCAAATATCCTTATTACAGTACAACGCGTATAGATTAAAATCTCAGAGGAGAAAATACAAACGGATCAAAAGTTAACAGTCACTATTTGTTGAAAATCTGCCAATTGTATAAACGTAATGTATCGAAGATGTGAAAACAAGACTACTACAACACTTGGCTCATGTTATGGAACATAACCTGCAGCAGGTGGAGCTATCCATAGCAGACCGCCAGCTCCCTACAGTAACTTCCCATAATAACTGTCCCAAAACACAGATGGTTTCCATAAAACACACAAAACCACTCAACCCATGCATGCTAGAGACTAGATCTAGTGTGAAACAGTGGTCTTAACTACCCAAACATCTGCTCACCATTCAGAAAACCAACATTTTCCAGTGTACCGGTAAATCCACAAACAAGCATCCTCTTCATTCTCATAGCAATAACCACTATTTGTTCTATTCATCACTGGTTCTCTGGTAAAAAAGCATCATCACACAGCATGCTTCTTTCACAACAACATTAGTGAACTTAGCAAGCCATGACCTGCACACTGTAAGGTTCACCTGACAACAGAAGAAAGCTTTGGCACAGAAAACAGTGAAATGAAGAGCCATAGATAATGATGCTCTATACTCCTGAAAAGGTAAAGGGGATTTAGAGTTCACCATGCTAACATGAATATAAATAAAATACCTGTAAGAATTGATGGTCATACCTGAATTATGACACTTTGTAAGATGCTGACAGAAGAGTGCTTTTACGACATGTAAAAAGATGAAAATGTACAGCAAAGATGAAATGATATTAGTTTATTTAATGCATTATTCATGCTTTATGTTGCACTGGTAGGTACGATACAGGCCAGAACCATAGATCACATTGAGTGTGATGTAGGCAAGTGATTTCTTATATAATTTGGAAAAATAATCTCTATTCTGATTTATATGATTAACAAAAAAACATAGTGCATGTTTAATCTTTTCAATGTATCTAGATCATTAAACAAGTACCAATACCGTTTAAAGTTGTATTTTGCAATATCTCGCTTCCTAAAACTCGAGACAGCTCGAGACAAGGCTAACCAGAGAATCCAATCATTTACTGAAACCTCGTGTCATGTCATTCGCATAAACCTCGTGGTACACGCAACGAGGACACAAAACGCTGCTTAATTAAATACAAACTAGGGAATAAACAGAAAGGTTGTGAAACTTACGAATATTTATCTTATAACCGATGCAGTAACCAGCCACACTACTTCCCACGCCGGTTGAAACCAAAGGAGAACGCAAGTCCCTCCCACAAAATACACGATTGGTCCAGGAATAGCGACCAGCCAGTGTACGTAGATGCTATTGGTAAAGGACGCTGTCAGTCACGACAAAGACGCGACTGGATATGTCAATGCGGATTGAACGGAACTGGATGATGCAACGATGAAGTAACAGTGGATTGATATTTTATATTGTTTATATTTTTATGTTAACTATTAGTTGTCAATCAACCGAGATTTCTGTTCATTTTAGTCTCCTTTTAGAATCTTGCAAAGTATTATAGCATTCAATACTAAAATGAATATTGTTATTTTACTGGCGCGAGTAAGTTTTTTGTAATGCTTGTTAAATGTTTATATAATTCATTACATTTAGGTTATTTGGTATATAATTTGTTAACATAACGTTAGCCATTACCATTATAGAAAATAATAATGTAATTAATTGTTTTTTTACGTCTGAACATTAATAACAGACAGGCAACCTCTGTGAGACAATGCATATTCCAAAATCTATAGGCAAAACGTTACAAAAATCAATCATAAAAAATAACATTTGAGTTAAAAACTTACTTTCAATTTATCACAGTTTACAGTAAGCATTTCCTCACAGCAGGTGGCGATCAAATACAATTTCACCCATTACTCTAGGCAAGTACTCTAGGCAAGTTGTTTTATTAAACATATGGATTGGCAGTACATAGCTATATGTAGTTTATTAACCATATAATCATATAAGAGAGGTGATATAATAAATAATATGTCACCTGTTCCCTAGTCATAAAGCAGGTAATTTATGTTACCTCAGCTTCTAAAATAAACTCTCAGACTGCAAGGCAGGTTTGATTTTTTTTAATATATAGCTGAAAATATTGCAAAATACATAGATCATATATTTGCTTTGTGTTAACATTTAAAGCAAAGGTGACCATGCATTTATGTGACTGGGTAAATATACAAATATTTCTATTATTATGATCAAAGCTGGCATGAAAGTATGCAAAGCCAACATGGTAAACATTAAGAAAATGCAACTCTGTAAAAATACCAAAACCAAACATATTTTTCAGTGTTAGCCCGTCAAGTGTTGCCTTCATAGTATAATTTACAACACACCAAACAACGTATAGATATTAAAGGTGAATGCTTATTTAGATTTCTGGGACAGCATTAATATTTTTCTTTCTTTTCCGAACAATGATAGTGGCTTCTCCTTTAACGCCTTTCAGTCTATCAGAGTCAAAGTCGACGAGCAGTTTCCTCAGGCCATCACGAGTGGGCTTAAAAGACAATTTAACCATCACTTCCTGACCGGGGTCAATTTTGCTACTGGAAGAGAATAAAAAACAAACTCATTTAAGAGTCAAACACAGTTTGAATGCCTTTGATTTCTTTGCTCTTTGTAAAATAGGCAAATAACATACTGTGTTTTTATCTCCCTTGCGTCCGTTAGCCCTGCCCCCTCCACGGTAAACACGCCTCCTTGCAGACTAACAGGCAAGGGATTGGTGAAGGAGATGTGTGCTGTCAGTTTACGTGACACAATCGCTTTTCCAATAATCTGGAATTAAAATGAAAAATGACGGTTAATAAAGAAAATGGTCAGCACTTAGGAAGTGTTTTGCTGTATACTTACGTTGATACGGAGCACTGGCATTTTCAAGGGAATGTTGACTTCTTGCAGGATGATAATGTTGTGATCAGTGGGTTGAAGGAGCGCTGTGACTCTTATCATGTGATGTTCAGACACACATGGTCCATAATTATCATACTGAAGTCGTAAAACTTCTTTATGAGCTAAAAGAAGATGCAAATATGTTTGAAAAATGTTTAATCAGAGACCCCAAAATGTATGTGGACACTTAAGTCACATTTCAAATAGCCTAGGCTCACAATTTTCAAGCTAAATATTAGTTTCCAGATGCCATTTTATTACCTAATGCCATGAAACATATTTTAAGTATGTACATTCTTGTTCTTGTTCCTACCTTTCCGTGCTGGAACTGTGACAGTAGTTGTCTTTTTCTGGCACTCTCCCCGGTTGATACTATTGTAGGTTATTCCATTTGATGTCACCGTGAGCTGGGCATCTGTGTCTTCTGTGGCAGCATTATACACCTCTATGATCACGTCAAAGTCCGTCCCGTGGATAGCTGGAGCGTGCTTGATGAAGAGCTCGAGCTGTCCTGGGCCTTCATCATTCTGATTCACTTGCCTTTCTACCTTTTTAAAAACCTCTCGCTCCTTCATGGAGCCTGTTGTGGGATTGAATGTGATTTTAACAATATGTATATACTATATGATTATACTTTCATTTTTGCAAATTACCTTCAGGATATTTGTAGTTGGCGGTAATGTCCTCTCTGAAGTCTCCATACACACTCTTGGTGCTGATGTTCTGCCCTACAATCTTGCTGTTTTGGGACACTTTGGAGCGTTCCCCATCGGGATGAACAATCCAGACGACCAGATCTGCGTTCACCTCAGAGAACACAAATGGAGCATCATACTTTAACCCCAGCTCTCCCTCTTTGACTGCATGGACAGGACAAGGCCCACAGCAGAAGACTCCTGTGAGAACATATATGTGCTATTTAATATGTATATATTTTTTAAAGATTTATTCTTGGCATTTTTGCCTTTATTGGACAGACAGCTATTTTAAAGCGGGCAGGAAGCGAATTGGATGAGAGAGAGAGGGGATTCGAACTCGGGTCGCCCGAGACGCTCCGGCGCCATATGTCGGAGCACAAACTACTCGACCATCGGCTCCGACCTAGTTAATATTTAGATCAGTGTTGAATGTGCCAGGGGAAGCTTGGATAGCTTTCTGTGGACTATAAAAAATGAAGCATGATAAGAAGCTCTTATTGTATTGTAGTCTAAAACCAACCATCACTCCTTTCTTGAGGGGTGGGATCTAACACCTGCCATCCATCGTAATCTTCTGGAAGATCCCCACGCTTCATCCAGCACTCAACCCAACAGTGATAATTCCTGAAAAAAAGTGGATAAAGCTAACACATGAAGCACTACCCAGTGTAAAAAAATGATTTTAATTATAGATTGATTTTCCAAAAGGACCTTAGTTATTAAGTCTTGTTTTCTAAATTATTAAGTTTGTAAAAATTACGTGAGTTTATGCAAAATTCTGCCAATGGGGTAAGAAAAATAAACTTGGATTTAGTTCTACCTATTCATAAAGTATTTTATTATAGTCTTTTCCCCCTTATATTTTGGCTGTTTTAAGCAAAAACTAACTTTTTATTTGTTTTTCTTTAGGAAAACATAAGTTGATATCTTGGGTCCCTTTCCTTGTCAAGCAAATTTGTTTCTCAAACGCAAACTCGCTTACATATAGTTTGATTCTTTTTATATCATACAAGTCATGTAGTTCCATAAAAATCTGAGAAAATTTCAATTTCAATTTCCTCTCCATTTCAATTTGAGATATCGAAGAGATCAGAAGTACAAAACTATTATAAGAAATCTAACCAGATTGTGTCTTTTCTTCCTTCAGACACACTTTCAAGCTTGTCATTGAACAAGTAATCCACGGAGATGTTGGCATCTGTGTCGTGAGCAGACGAGTAGTTGGTTATACATCTTGTCGGAATGCCGAGACAGCGGAGGACTGTGGAAAGGGAATACAGCGTGTTAGACACAGGACACATTAGTATCTTTAAATCTTCTGTGGAAACAATCATTTGTTTAGAGATTGCCAAGAACCAATGTATTCTCTCACCTGAGCAGGCCACACCTGTGAACACCCAGCACTGACCATAACGCACCATTTGTCCTCCAGCCTCACTCCAGCGCCTTAGAATGGGCACACTGCCAGTCCAACGTGTGGGTGCCACACCATCACTATATTCTCCATCCCAACGTCCAGCCACAACTCCCCGGTCATCATTAGCATTTATCTGCAATACACATTGCACATACTAATTTGCATAAATATAATCATTTGTATTGTGAAAAGTTTTGTACGCTTGTCATCAAAACATGACAGGGCTGGAGACAGTGAATGGCTTACCATGGCAGTAATGGTTCTGCTAACATAAACCGGGCTTGCTCTGTTGATGTGGTCCATCTCTGAATTCCTCAGCGCTGCTGGTGAATTGTCCAGCACTTCAAAGCAAATATCCACCACGTCTTTTTCAAACTATTAACAAAGAGAACACAAGTCGCTATTTTCATGTCTTTTACACAACAGGCCAACATTGCTGGTAAGTATTATGTTTAATCAATCATATTAATACAATACATTCTGCCCTATCGTTTATGGATTTTTTTACGGTTTGGTTTGACCTCACTCTGTCAACAGACCCAGTGCCATTTGTGTCACAAAAGTCTGACACTTACAGAGATTACCCAGCAGACAAGCCTTCTGTGGCTTTCTTGCCACCAATCTGTCACAATTCACACGCTATCTCATCGAAATTCCACCAGCATGCAACACCGCCTGTAAATCCTGTGTCAGCCATCTCAGGTCACAACACTTTCCCAACGAGGTCGCTGACCACAATATTTTTTAAGCAGATCTGATCGTATGTGAATCTATGTGTATGTTACCTGTCCGAAGTTCCAGGGCATGGTGGTGATATCATCCCAGGAGCCCTGATACAAGATCCCATTTTCATTTAAAATGTACTCCTGCAGCCGTTCCTCACTCGGGAGGTACACAGAGTCCTCTATAAAAAGAATGATTAATTGTGGTTTAACATAAGGTCAAATTGATTGTTTTTTTACTTTTATCATGTGAATGTAAATTATGTAATGCTGTATTACATATCTATCTATTGCATGCAAAAGTACTCACGTGAAATTTACTTTAATTTTATGAACAAAAGTAGACAGAATAATATTTAAATTGCATTTTGTGTTCCACAGAAGAAAATAACTCTTGGGTAAATTGTGTAATTTCAAAAGCCGCTCACCTTTGCACCACGGATTGAAAAGCAGGTGGAAGGTCTGAGACTCAGTTTGCTCCAGAATCTGACCATCGGCTGACAGCAGAAGCACAGTCATGCTGTACAATCCTATTGAAGCATCAGCAGGACTGTGGAGGGTCAGCATCACTTCACCCTGAGCATTACGCCGGCTGAACCACCATTTCTCATGATCCTGCTCTGAGTCGGACACCTTCAGGATCACTTCTTTATTTTTACCTGTAAGAAAACATCCGCAGAAAGAAAGGGATATTTGTTCAAGTGCAGATGTTTTGTTATGTTGATGTGTTACTATTATATTCTGCTGTATTATGTTCAATTCAATACATGACAATATAATATCTTATTCTGGTTAGTTGATTAAATCCGGTATATTTTTCACCACAAGCGGTCCAGTCCAGTGTCTGGACTTCAGTATGCAAGTGTTACTCACCCAGGTGTAGTATGATATTGAGCAGTTGGTCTGGGGGTTGTGGAGTTTGCTCTGGACACTGCAGCACCACAGAGAATGGCTGACCTCTGCGCACCAGCAGACGCTCCCTGTCCATCTCCTCTGTTCGGTGAGCATGGTTATTTTCATAACACTGGAGGTCTATATCACTCAGTATAGCTGGCAATGAAAGACATAAACTAACACTTTGAGAAAAAAACGTTACATGCAAGTTTTTATCTAAATGCTCTGAAAACCTTTGGTCCTTTTTTCTGTGTTTACCTAACAGTTTCTTTCAGTTGATAAATTGTATGTAACATTACTACATTTTGTTGCATGCTTTTTGAGTTTATCTATCTGTCCATCAAACCACTTGTCATCCACATGGTCACTGAGGGCTGGAGCCTTTTTTGTGCATATATATTGTCAGTGGAAATATATTATGGTACATTTTAAATGACAGCAATATAAAAATTATTTGAAAATTAATCAAAACATTGGAACACTGGAAAAGATGCTATTGAGTCTGTTAAAATGGACCCCGAACAGTCTGACAAGGCAAGCTTTAAGAAGGGAGAAAAATATTGAGAAAAATAAACTGAAAATGACTTTTTTGATACACATTTTTGAAACTGTTCTGTGCTCATAATAATCACATGAGCATCAATTTATCAATGCCACTAACAATACATCTGATGAGTTTGAACCCACTCCGTGCTACTGTTACGTTTTTATTTCTGTAAGAATAACCAGACATCAGAAGGTCAGATAGCCAATAACCAATAAGTGGAGGACCTGCTTCCGTATTTGTTCAAACAAGGCAAAGCATTTGTAACACATGCTGCTAAAATATATAATTTTTTGAGGTAAAAAAACACATTTGGTCCAGTGAAGGTGTTTTTTTTTGCAGATATTATTAGGAGAAAGCTCCAGTCAGTTGTGCTAATGGAAAAGCATAGTGCCAGCCCTTGTTGTGAACATCTTGACTACAGAACTTCTTTATATAATATCTTTATGTATATGTGATTTCAAACATGCATGCACACATACATTTTGATACTGAATTGTACATCATAAAAAAGCTAAACATAGCTAAACCTTTTTCTTAAATGTTTATTGTAACTCCTTATACAGTAAGATCATTTACATTTAATGTTAGTAGTTTATGTACAAAAAATCTGGACTTTTAACAATGTAATTTACAAGTATACATGGACAAATATAGAAACTATCAAGACTTACCCTTATGGTTGGCCATTGGCATATAATTCTTGCCAGTATTCAGTGATGTCTTTGTAAAATCCTGTTTTTGATGTTTTCTGTAAATTTCTGTACTTGTCTGAGAGAACTACTTTCCAGTCCTTTTTATAGTGAAAGATCCACGCCCTTGATGCCCCACGCCATCTCTGTCGTTTACTTTGCCCTTTTTCTATCACTTTCCTGCTTACTGTAAGACACACCCTGACTCACACATCTTCTCTGTGGCCTTCTTGACCTCTGACATCACACATACACACAACATCCTCAAGCAGCAAGAGGTACAAGTGTATACAGAGACTGATCTCTGTGTGTATGTATGCACAGACAAACACTGCTCAACCTCCGGCTTGGTCAATATTTCCTTCATGGAAAAAGAATCATGGCTTGGGAATTTACTACAACCCGCATCATTTCTGGAACTACCTTATTGCTGGAACCTGTGTTTTTTTCCGTAAGAGCCAGGGCCACATACAGGGGCCTTTGTTATATGGGTTATAACTCTGTGGTATTCCACAAATCCATCCCGCCTCTATTTTCCTGCATTTTTCTATTTTTAACTTCTCTATATTTTTAGTCTTTGATTATAATAATGGGAGAAAAGCTAAGTGAATGGATTTAGCATCTTTAGAGCTGTATTTCTGACTTTTTTCAATGGCATAAACAAATGAAAGCCAGACACTAAATGTTATTTGATTTCTTTTCCCAAAATCAGCATTACATAGAAAAATGCATTCTTCATTATTCAAAATTTCTTCTATTGTGTTCAAAAGACCAAAGAAATGAATAAAGCAAATTTCCTACTGCGGTAGTTAATGGTGGCCAAGAACTGTTGGTTACAAGCATTCTTCCAAATATCTTTCTTCGTGTTCATCAGAAAACAGAAATGTGTACAGATTTTAAACTATTTGAGAATGAGTTAATGAAGACAGAATTTTCATTTTGGGTGAACTGTTTCTTTAAATGAGAACTTAAAGGTATTGAATCAATTTACCGTTTAACCTATTTTACAACCTTATACAAATATATCTAAAAAAACCTTTCTTTCAGAATTTTTTGATTTATAAAAGACACAAGATTAATGTCTTTATCTTTAGTTGAAGTATATATCAGATATCTGATGTGTAAGTCAGAGGTCAAATGATCAATGGGAGGGAACTGACAGAAACAGCTAAAACCTCTGACATAATTTTGTGAGAATTTTTTGCACTGCTGGCATAGATAATTAAATTCCATCAAGCTCCCTCACTGATGTTATGACAGCAGTAATGTTTAACAACTGGGAATCACATAGATCATTAGAATTCCTTTTCCCAAAATAAAGTCATGTCTGCTTTATTGTCTGGAGTGGGAAAAGAAAAGAACAATGAACTCTCTAGCTACCAACTCATCTGTGGATTCTCACCATTCTGTTAAATTATACAGTGGCACTTGACCGCACAGACATACAGAATGGTCTCTGTTTTTCTGATATAGTCTGAAGGAACACCATACCACACCTACAGATATGTTTGTGACACTAAGCTGAGTAATACCGGAACAGACTGGTTCTGAGAAAATATTCAATAGATTCTATTCTGCAAAGCAAGAATAAAATGTTGGAAAGGAATCCTGCTCTCTCATTGACTGTCATTTATTAGAAGGACAACATTGGGTTAGGCTATTTCCAAACTGTATTAATGTGGAAATGTCTTAAATGTTTGCTATACCCTTAGAAACACTGTTTACTCATTTTTAAGCATTTATTATTGCTTATTATTTGTGGCCTTATTAATGATTTAATTTTTATTAAAATTTAATTTAAATAGATTTAATTCTATTTTTTATTATTAGGCTATATTATCTTATTTGTCCCACATTACATTGATTCTATCAATGACATTTTGTTAAACAGATCTGAGTATGCATTCTAGCAACAACAAATAAACAAATCCGGCTAGGCCTACATAAATATAAAGCAAAAAAATATTCAAAGAAAAACTAGTGTTATTGTTATTGTTATTTTCTAAATTATGTTACGATAAACACGTTTCATTATTATTCAACTATTTTAAAGCATAATACAACGTCTCATGTAAGTTAATTATTATGAATGTTCCGTATTTAGCCAGCGTACATGATGAATTGGTGAAATCGAATGGACGCAATGTGTCAGGATGGCCGAGCGGTGGCGCTAAAGCTCGCAGTCCCCCTTAGAGGCGTGGGTTCGAATCCCACTTCTGACAACACTTTTCATGTCGGAAGCTAGACTGGCACATTCTCAGTTCAACCGAAAGCGTGGATACCTTACACCCTTACAGATAACATTCAAGCAAAAAACAAACTTTTACACAATATGTCACATCCGGCTGTGGCACTGAACACATTCTGCCATTAAATGCTTGTTATAAAAATACATATAGGCCTACATGAAATATTCATAACATGAGTATCGGCAAAAAGTTTAGGTTATTTTAACAAGAGGAAGGGTTGTTGTTCCCATTATTACAGCTCACTTACAAATGTTTTTATTACACCGGATGTATTTGCCACATAGGTTTATGGTTGTTAACAGTGGGAGGGTGACAAAGTGTATGTGTGTGGGAGGGAGGGAGAGAGAGAGAGAGAGAGATAGAAAGAGAGATAGAAAAGTTTTACCTGAGGCTGAGTTTGCTAGTCAGGTGGATTACCTGGTTTAGCAAGTCTCCTCTGGTTTACGCGATTACCCATTTTTTTTGAGGTGACTGTTTTTTATACTCAAAGAAATGGCAGATTTTCCTGGAAAGGTAAACACTCAGACAAGCCCAGCTGAAACTCAAAGAAGATTCGAAATCCCATCTAATGTTCATGTGAACTTCATCAAGAGCATTCCTGGCATCTTGCTTCTGCTTGAGATTGTAAGTTGATGAAAAGATTATATTCTCACCATATTTTTTACTTTCCATACTATTTTATTCATTACCTATGTGGATGTTTTGTAGTCTTTTATCCTGTTCAACCTGTATGTTCACTTTTCATTGTTTTATCAACTTTTATTGACATACAGAATATGTAGATAGAATTGAAGTCTATGTGTGCTCATGGTATAACGTCAGTATTAATGTAAAGAGTAGTTAAGCTCTGGCTGACTGATATGAAAAGCTGCTGTTTTATAAACAGGCCGTACAACTCAAGATATTGTGGCAATAAGAGGTTTATTACAAAAGATGGCACTGCATGCTTGGACGGGGTTTGTCAAGGGGTGGATTTAGAGTTTGTATTGTGCTGCTTGGTATTTCTTCATTGAGTAAACACAAGTGCAGATAAAGCACAAGTCTACAAAGTTCAGCTGTACTTATTAACATGTTCTATATAAACATCACAAACATGAAATGAACCAAAAAAATGAAGTAGAATATGACAATGAGGAAATAATTAGCTGTAAAATAACTTTAAGCTAAAAGGTTTCTATAATTCTTTCAATAATTAAGTATATCTTACAGTATGCTTGATTTGAAATAGGTGTGTTTATCAGGTATTTTGTGTCAGTGAAATAAGAGACCTTTATAAGATAAATAATTGATTATGAACCTTTTATAATTATTGTACAAATGAATGCCATTGGTAACTTTTGATTCTAGAAAATGATATCTTCTTCAATGGATCTCTTCATTAAGTCTATCTAAACATTCATGAGGACAAACAATACTTATGCTCAAAATAGCAGTCATTGTTGACAGTGATACAAAATATATGTTTATAGGTATGCTTTCACTTCCGTGTGTGCCTGAGCATTATGCATTTTGCAGATGCTTTTATCTAAAGGGATATTAAAGGATTACATATTATGTTGCATTGGTCCATGCCCTAGGAACCAAACCCATGATGCTGCCATTGCTACTACTGACCGTTTAGACCGTTTAGGTTTCGATGCAAGCATCAATGTCTTCTAGATGAATATAGACCTTATATGTTATTTGTGTTTAGATGTGCTATAACTCTGACATTGTATTGTTTATTAATGTTGATCTCCAACTTTTCTTAGTTTTTTGGATTACTGACATGGGCACTGATTGCCAGTACTCAGTACACCTTCAATCCTGCATATGGCTGGGTGATGTTTGTCAGTGTGACACTGTGGCTTCTAAGCATCGTCTTGTTTGTTATTTTATTACTGGGTTTGGATAAGAAGCTACCCACATTGCCCTGGCCTTTGGTGGTGAGACACTTTCTGACCACATTTCACTATCCTAAAAAATGTTTAAAAAATCCTGGTAACGTTTTAATATTTTCATTCCTTTTCTTCCAACTTTGTAGCTCTTTGTGTTCTACGCGGCTGCAACTGTTCTGTACTTAAGTGCCTTTTTAACTGATGCGATATCAGTCCCGGAACCTTATTACCCTCAACACAATCATCTAGCAGCTTCTGCAGTAAGTCAGAAAAATCTTGAACACGCTACACACATGCACATGACTTTACAGAGTACTTTCGAGGTGTGACCAAGTGTTAGTTTTAAAGACTCTTCTTTGAAACACCCACTGATAACAGCAAAGCGTCACTCTGCTCACCTGAGTCAGGTGATTCAATTGTTAGCAACGCCCAAGACCTAAAGCAGAGCAGCAAATGTTAAAGTATTGTTGATTAAACTACCAGCTTCCATTAGAGCTGCGCATTCATTACCTGTATTTAAACACATGCTCAAAAACACCTTTTGTCTTTGCTTTTATCTAACCTTGTAAATTGTTTTGTCTATTGTGCTTTGTTTTTGTGTTTTTCTTTGTTTTTGTTTAGAGCTGTATTGTACAGCACTTTGGGTCAGCTGGTAGTTGTGTGAAGTGCTTTATAAATAAAGAAAGTGAACATATTTGTTGTAACCAATGCCATGCAAAAGCATTGTATACACAATAATTGTATGAAGCTACCAGTTTTTCATGTCAAATAAGTGATAGTTAACCCAAAAAAGAAAATTCTCTCATCATTTACTCGCCCTCTTGTCACTTCAAACTTGTATGACTTTCTTTCTTTTGCTGAACAAAAAAGAAAATATTTAGAAAAATGTTGTTGACCGGTGTCTGAACACAGAATGAGTTTTCAGCGAAAATACCTTTCAGATTATCCTACCAGTATAAATTAACATGTAGGTTTGATTTACAGCGCAAAATATCCTATCAAATTGCCTTTTCTAGTATAAAATAAATATGTAGAATGATTTAACAATGAAAATAAGATTGTTGTAACAATATAAAATTAACAGGTAGTATGATTTTACAGCACAAAAAAAAATGACGTAACATTGATGTGGGCATGCCTGGTAGGACAATCTGATGGGTAGGATGAAATTTAAGAACACCAACACTTATTCGCTTGCATTGGTTTTGTGTCCATACAAAAGAAGTGAATGGGTGTCGGCGCAGTTTGGATATCAACTTTCTTCAAAATGTCTTCTTTTGTGTCGAAAACAGTCATACAGGATTGAAATGACAAGAAGTTGAGTAATTGACAACAAAACATTTTTGGGTGAACTATCACTTTAAGACTGAAGGTTGTAGAGAAGTAAGGCTTTAAACAACATTGGTCAGAGTCCAAATGAAATTGTTCTGAAGCACATGACAGACTTTTAGTGGAATATAGTAATTGCAGTTCTTACCCCTGTGCATGTAAAGGTTTTACAGCTTAAGTTCCATATGAAAAGTCTTTAACCTTCATACCCGCTAAATAATTACTCCGCCTACTTGTTATCCAAACCATTATGTGCTCTTAAAACAAATAGCTGAATCAAGCAATTTTTACCCAAAATGGGGTAAATAACATTCACTGAGAAATCAACTGGAATTAAAAACACAATCTGGCAATTGTTAAACTCCACATTTGAATGAAAAATCGTCATCATTATAACAATTGCTATATATTTTGTCTTGCAGTTTTTTGCCATCTTGGTGTCCCTATTATATATAGTTAGCAGCTTCTTTGCCTATTTGGGCTGGAAGGGGGATGGACAAAACGCAGATGGGACCACAGTTCCTGTGTAGGCGTCCTCTAGTGAATGCACTGTCAATGTGGATCCACACATTCCCTGCGTGAGGACATCTTCAGAAGGACATTATTCTGCGTCACTGAAAAACCTCTTCGGGAATTTCAGCGTGAGAATACACTGCTATACTGAATCTAGTGACATTACTTGTGTAAGCTATGTCCAGCGCAATCGCTACAGTAGATGGTTTTTGACATGGACATTGTGTGTACAAAAACACCACCCTCACCCATACTTTATATGCAAAAAGCCATGAGCAAATATGTATTTAAGTGATAAATATCTTTCCTAAAGGTACAGTAAGCTATTTCTGAGAAACGCTGTTGATTTTTAAAATCGACACCCAAACAAACACATCTCTGTCTTTATTGCGATGCCCTCAAAATAACAAATGCTTTCTTGCTCTCTCTCTTCTCCCATCAACAACATTTCTTAGAAATTGCTTGTTTCTTATTCAATCGTTTGAAATCATTATGGCCATGATTTTTTATCTAATGTAATTAAAGAACAATTGCATTTATTTCTTTCATATACACACTCATCTCTATACATGTCTATATATACACAAAATAAACAAATATACAGTTCCACAACATCTAAGTAAAGAGTTCTAAGTAAAGAGAGAGGAGTAAAAAGAGTTTGAAGGGAGTCATTTTTCTTATTTTCAAGATGAAGATTTGAGAGTAATCTTAAACAAAACTGCCAGAAGAAACATTACATTAAAAAAGAATGAAATTATTTGGATTGTGTCTAAATATTTTTAAATGCCCACTATCAGTGATCTTCCAGCTAATGTATGACAACGTACAACAATTGTTACAAATAATTAGTTTAACATCTTGTGGGAAGCTTGTGAATGACTAAATGAAGGCTTCTGAAATTATAATGATCAGGCACATTATATAATACGTTTTTAATGAGAGTATACGTATAAAAGCCCTTTTTACTGATAAAGTTAAATTAATTTTATTTGGTAAAACTGAGGCATTAAAATTATGTAAGAATATTAAAGGGTTCTTAACAACAAAAGTGAAAGCTATGAGCATACTTCTAAGAGCAGCTCATATACTTTAGTGAGTTTCACTATTTACAGTCTTATAAACAGGTCAAACAACTATCATGTTTTGTCACACAGTAGGCCAACAAGATATGATGAGATCACGTGAATACTGTCAGAGAAATCATATCTGCCAAGAAATTAGTTTACCTCAATGTTTAAACATTAACCTAAAATACACATGGATTCCCTTCGGTCAAAGTGAACATATTCATCTGAGATTTGTCAAAAAGGAATTTACAATAACTATTTAAATTTTTAAAAGAGGGGTGATCTGTGTTAACTAATCCAGTTTATTTACATGAGATGCTTGTTCATTGGTTCAGATGGATTGTGAGGCCATGTTGGATGTCAAAGATGCAGAAGAAACAGAATTGAATGACTTTACCACCAGTCCAGTACTAAGGTCCAATCCTCGACCCTCCTTTTCCTATAAAAAGACGATGGGACAAATAAGTTACTAAACTTTTTAACCCTTTTATAGTTTAAAGATCCTGTTCATTGTAGTAAGAAAGAAATTCCTTTTCTTTGTGTGTTCCAGCCAAAAAAAAACAATACATCCACTATATTAATGATCCTATATTTTGTAGTATAAAGAAATAAACAGATTTGCACTTACAGCTCTGTAATCAATGAACATCTCTTTAAAGGCAATAAAGTCAGTAAACGTCAGCAGCATGTCAAGTATATCACCTGAGACTTCATCTTTGTGCTGTCTAAGTAAAAAAAGAAAATAACAAATGAATAGAAATGAGTGGGAAATTATTGCTGTTTTTATTGGATTATTGCTCTATTTAAATCCTTCTCATGGTACCGGTGTTGCTAAAAAACTAGATCTCCATCTAGTGGTGCATTATGTGTATAACATTAAAAAAATCAATATCTTGAACCCGTGCAACAGTGTTAAGCACCAGCCCTGTTTCAAGACACCTGCTTGTAATCTTAAAGTAGTGTTGAAGACTTTGAGCTTTGTTCAGATGTGTTTAATGAGGGGTGGGGCAAAACTCTGCTGGAGGATGGCTCTCCAGAACAATTTGGCTCACCTTATACTGACTAGATTGTGGATCTACAGTTATTATAAACAGTCTGGAACTGCCGTCTAGTCTCATTTAACATTATCATGACAACGGTTCCATTATTTATGCAACATACTTAAGTAAAACTGTGAAAGCATCCATGTTGAAACCAGGAATTCGCTCTATCAGCTGCTGTTCTAAATGCTTTTCTAAGGTCTCGATCTGAAATAAATCATAAATAAGAGTTAAGCATTTCCATTTCAACAGGTGACATCTATACGACAAAAAGCTCAAAGTACTACGCACATATTCGTTAAAAATAGATGTATAGCTGAGCTTGTTTTCCTCAGAGTCCTCAAACTCGGGGTAATATTTCTCCATGAAAGACTGCTGAAGGTGCTGGAATTCATCATCTGTAAAGAAAAGCACATGTGTCAGTTTGACAACAGGTATAATTATTTGGTTACATACACTTGTGAAAGCATGTCATATTTTATCAACAAAAAAAGAGGAAAAGAATATGAATTAATAGTTTTCATAAAGAAAAGGAGAAGAGTGTTGTGACAATTACACACCCTCATGTTATTATACAAAATACTTTAGTTTCTTGTTTTGATAGAATACTAGAAGGGGACAGTAATTACATAATTTTAGCAAGATACAAAATGAATACCCATTATAATATCCTCGATGTTCCCAATTATGATGTCAAATTCTGCATCAGCATCTGATGATCTAGGGAAACAAAATGTAGTGTAGTACACATACATTTGCTAAAATTACACACATGTTGACTCGTCCTTAAAAAAAGTTTCCACTAACTTTGAAATAGCAAAGTCCTCTTCCTCCACATTCTGCATCTCAACTATGTTCTCGTTGCCAACCAGCAGATCTATGGGATTTCATAATTTGGATAAGCAAATATCTGTTAAATACCCTTTGATGCAATTGACAGAGGAATAAAGTTAACCTGCGAACGTACATTACAAATATGTTAACAATCATGAAATTATTTCAATAAGCTGGTTGTTTTGGTGCATGGCTGACGCGTTTCAGCTTTATCTTGAACTTCATGACGGTAGGGAACAAACGGCTTCTTTGTTGATCGTAAAATACAATTCCTTCGTGGTATGTTAACATTTCTATATTTATAACCAAATAATTATGTACCTTGCTCTCGGGCATCCATCATAAATCGGCCAAACGTTCTTGCTGCCACGGCAACGGGTGAACGTGTACTTACTTACAATGTGTCCGGTAGAAACAATATTACGTTCTTTTAGTTCCGCCCTTTTTAACAACAGGACAGCGCAACACCAGTTAGAAGGAATTTCCGGGGCTGTGGATTTTGCTGTTCAGCTTGTCTCGTCTATTAAATGAGCTTTTAGTAAGTCAGACGGTAAGTGTTTGAAGTTAACAGAATGAAGTACTTTGAGAAATCATACCAATGCTTACCTTACGAAAAACAGTTTAGGTCCATCTTGATTTAATACTGACCTGCTTTTATCACAGATATGCAGAAAAACGTGCTTTTTATCATAGACAACAAAGCTTTATTGCCATGGCTTGTAGCATTCACAAGAATACCAAAGTTTATAGCGTACTTGTAAATGTATTAAAACAAATGAAAGGTGATGTAAAAAAAGAAATATATTGAATGGAGAGGAAAATAAGTGAAATAACTAAGAAAAAGAGGAAATTAATAAAATCTAATACACTGGATTTTATTTAAAATTTTAATCAATGTGGTATAACGTTACCTATACATACCATGTCGTATATATGACCCTATTTCGATACTTTAGCAGTGGACATCTGAGCAACAATTTATTATTAAAACTATACATGTCTGTACAATGTGAACTAACATACGTACAACTCAATTTTGAAGAAACTTTATTTAAAATGCGTCTTATTTTGTATCACGTACATTACGTCATTGAGCGTTGGCCCGTGACGCTGCGTCTCTTTGTTGGCCCAGCAGCAGCGTCGCTTCTCTGTTGTTGTTTTCTCTTCCACTGTGAAAACAAGAAATGCTAGCAAGCTAAAGAAGTATTTTCAATACGTTTCGCTATATTTTTGAAAAGACAGCCCTCAAACTAATCTCGCTTGGCGTGTCACAACATTAAACGCAACCCAGCCATGGACTCGGACGAGGGTTACAATTACGAATACGACGATGACGAGGAATGCAGCGAAGACAGTGGCGATGAGGAGCCCGCGGACGACACCCTGGAGCTCGGGGATGTGGAGCTTGTCGATCCCGTGGTGGCCGGAGGAGAGCGAGACGACTGCGGGGAGACGGGAGGCAGCGGGCCCGGACATGATGAGGAAGACTACCGCTTTGAAGTTCTCACCGCCGAGCAGATCCTGCAGCATATGGTGGAGTGTATCAGGGAGGTCAACGAGGTCATCCAGGTAAGTGTTTTCGGGTCATGCTTTAGGCTCAGATCGTCCTGGATTAAGCGATATGATAAGAGGGCGTTTTTAAACCGTTCTGTGTAACTTTGCTTTCGCTGGCAACTCTAGAGAAGGTACAATTGGGTCAGAAACCTTTTGAAGGGAACGGGAATTAAAAAAGAGAATTGTGACGTCATTAGAGTAAATATATCATTATGATCAACGTAGTGGAGCATGTTTTGCGTCAATCAGGTCTGTACCTGTCCTTAAAAGTGAACTTGGTTATCACATCCTGTAACAGCATAAGATGCTTAAACAGCTTTCAGTTCACCTGCATATTGGTGTAAAATACCCCCAACTTTAATAACATGACAAACTTCATACTGATGAAGTAAATATGATTGTTGTAAATCTTAAACACGTTTGTTGATGGTCATACTAGCTGACCACTAGCAGACCTTGGAACACATCAAAGACAACATTGGGTTGTCATCACGTTTCATGTCTTTAGGGCTGGTTGGTGAAAGTTGTATGGGTTAAGTCGCGAAGTGTTTGATGAAATACCACAAAAATGGTCATCAGATTGAATTTAGCTGTAAAGATACTTGTGTTCCGCTGCAGTGGCATCTGGAGACATTACCCCTCTTCCAGTAGTTTGTTTGTTCTTAACAGCGTTTATTTCATATCACTGTTGTCGTAAAAGGGATAGTTTACCAAAGAATTAACATTAAATTACATAACATAATATAAAATTGTCATCATTTATTCACCCCCATGGTTTTCCAAACCTGTGTATGACTGTTTGTTCTGTGAAACAGATATGTCTCAATGGTTTTGTTTTCATACAATGGAAGTCAGTGGGGAGCCAATGTTGAACGTCAGTCATACAAGTCTTGAAATGACATGAATAAACATGATGATATGAGGCACGAGTAAATGGTGAAAAATATTTTTTGGGTGCACTATCCCTTTAACTACTCAGTGATCTGCTAGTTCGGTGTAGTGAACAGTTGCCCTTTATTGTGTTTACATGTAGGTACTGTTATAATGGGCAAGATAACATATACATTTTCAAATTAAATCAGCACTGTGTTCAATTCAAACTGCTAGCATTGTATTATATTATATTATTACCAAACAGTGCCCCCTGGGTTTTTTGACCTCGGTCTGTTGCACCTAGAAACAGGTTTCCTCATAGTTTAGGTCATTGACATACCAACCATTTGTTTGGACTACCTGTCGACTTACACCTTGATATGTTGGTCCAGATAACCTTCTTGATAAGAGTATTGCAGATCAAGCTTGAGAGGGTGAGGGGAAACTCTGTTGTGCAAATGCTGTGTAAATCATGGCTTTACGGCTCTGAGGATGTTGCCATTCTTTTCAAAAACTCAAAGGGCAGTTTTTTTAGAGAGGAAAACCCCCTAAAGGTATTTTTTATGTGTTAGACCTTGACATGCATGAGGTGGTATACAGCCATTAGTTAATTCTTGGAGTGTGTGTTTTGGTTTCGATGAATGGTAGACAGAAGTATTACTAATTTAATATAAAATGTATTTGGTTGATGTCAACTTCATAGTACTATAGGATGCACATTACTGTCTGATATGTCATATGAAATAAACAAATGGGCTATGTAATAATACTTTAAAAATGATTAAATGACAATGATGAGCTTGTTGGATTTTGTATTTGTGATCTTGCTTTTTCTGTGTATTAAAAGGCATGCATATCTCTCTCATTGCAGAATCCTGCTACTATCACTAGAATATTACTGAGTCATTTCAACTGGGATAAAGAAAAGCTGATGGAAAGGTAATTGTTCACTTGTGTATTTTTCCGTTCAGCATACACAACTTTTGAGGAAACTAACATGCATCTCTTCGCAGGTATTTTGACGGTAACCTGGACAAGCTGTTTTCAGAGTGTCACGTTATAAATCCCAGCAAGAAGTCTCGGACACGCCTCATGAACACTAGATCGTCCGCACAGGACATGCCGTGTCAGATCTGCTATCTCAACTATCCTAACTCGGTCAGTACCTCCCAGCAGAATCGCTTTCATAGCCTCTGATTAATCCTTTCCACTGCAGCCGTGCCAATAATTTACAGGCGGCCCCCAAGTATGCCTGACGAAAGTTCCCAGAATTGAAATGTCCGTCGTTCTCTTCGACTTCTGTGCAACCCCTCGAATCAGTGCAACAAACGTTGTGGCAAATTCCATCTGGGCCTGCTTAAAAGAATATCATTTCGTGGAAAGATTTCAGTGGGTGTTGTTAATCTTTTAGCGATGCAAACCGTATGTTGTTGCATTGTTGGAGATGTTCGGTGGTTTTCGGTATTATTTTGACATCTACGTTTTGTTAGACGCTCATCGCCGTGCAAAACTGTGCCTCGGCCGGCAGGAAGGATTTCGAATGAGCCGCTAATCTCTTCACTGGATTACTCAAACTTTATACAAAGCAGCAGAGCAGAGGAACCAAAGTGTCTTTGTGGATTTGCAGGGAACCTTGAGAAACGTAGCATGCATGATTCTAGCATTGTTGTGATCTGCTTTGTCATGAGGGATGACGACCGTCTGAAATGAAAACTCTGGATTAAGCAGTGGCCGGGATTTAGAAACTGTTCTGTTTATGGCTTTGAAACGTGCCTTTTAACTGTAGCGGCATCCAATGATAGTTCCTATGTCACCTCCATGTGTGCTTGAGAAAAGCAGAGGTTTTTTATTTGAGGTCGCACAATGCAGATATCTGGCAACGTTCGACTCGCTTTTATTTAACATTGACTTGAAAGCAGAAAGCCTTTTTTCAAATTGTGAAAATCTGAAATCAAATTGGTTGGTTATTTAATTGCATTTTATGTCAGGTTCTCAATTCCATGTGTTCATTCGTAAATCTGACCACTGAGTTCCCATGAGAGATTCCCTTTTGCAACATGCTGTTAAATTTCATGTTCAACAGTGTTTTGCTTACACCAGGCCTAGCACAAATATTAAGCAGGTTTGTGCTTTAGCTGTTATCTGTCGCCCTGAGACGATAAATCAGAGCTATATTACCCTCAGGGGCCAAAGGCAAGACAATGGGATAGTTTGTAGGTGGAACAGATAAACGGCTGAAAAATCCGTCACCTGTTTAGAACTGCTTTCTAAGATTTTTATATGCGCCAAAACAACAGTCTTTGTTGGCTATATCGATCTGTTTTAGAGAACAAGGCCTATTGTGTTTCAGGGGCACAAAAACGCCTGTTTTTGTGCTATTTATTTAAAAATAAAACGCTATTTATTTAGGATTTGATTTTGAGCACTGTTATAAGGTTACCACGGGCACCTTAAAGTGATAGTTCAGCCAAAACTGAAAATTCTATCATGAATTACTCACTCTCTAGTTGTTCCAATCCTGTATGCATTTCTTTGTTTGGTTGAACACAGAGAAAGATATTTGGACGAATGCTTGTAACTAAGCAGTTCTTGGACCTTGTTGACTACCATAGTAAGAAAAATGACAGCAGTAGTCAAAAGTGCCCCAGAATTCTTCAAAATATCTTCTTTTGTGTTCAACAGAACAAAACAATTATAAAGCAATTTTTCCAAGAACTGTTAGGTTATAAGCATTCTTCGAAATACCTTTGTGTTTATCATAACAAATAGATGTAAACAGATTTGTAACAACTCAAAGGCTAGTAAATGATGACATCATTTTTATTTTTGGGTGAACTGTTCCTTTAAAAAAGACATTCCACAACTTCTAGGGTATTTCGCAACATGCAGTTTTTTGTAACAAGCATGTAGACTAATGTTTGAATTTGCTCCTTTCGTTATGTGTAACTTTCCTCTTGTAAATTTGGATCTGATTATTATTTTTTGCAGTACTTTACTGGTCTGGAATGTGGGCACAAGTTCTGCATGCAGTGCTGGGGCGATTACTTGACAACCAAAATCATAGAGGAAGGAATGGGACAGGTACGTTTTTTTAAAACTACTAGACCACCAAATGCCTTCAGACCACGTCCGTCTCATTGTCTAGAGTTTCAAGTTGTGCAACACAAAGCTTTCTAGAAATGTCCTGTGTGTTTGATTATTTATTTAACCTGCAGAATTTGCAGATTTTATTTGCAGCTCGTATGACAGCATTAGTAGTCTGTCAGTGGAGCCTGACAGTCTCTGCGAAGCTCATTGGCTGCTGTAAATCCAGCAGTTATTTAGATTTACCTGTTCTCGTTTGGTTTTTCTCTGTCCTATTGTAACACAAGCTTGTTTGTTTCTATTCCAGACCATTTCCTGTCCTGCTCACAGCTGTGATATTCTGGTGGATGACAACACAGTCATGTGAGTGTTTGAGAAACAAATCATTGTTCTAAATGGCTTGTTACTATGCATTAATGGACTTTATGTTTATATCCTCTGGAATTAAAATAAACTTCACGTCAACGTCATCAGATGTGATAACACATTTCAAATCAGCAGGAAAATCTGAAAACAATTACAAGTTTTGTTTGTTTTGCTTAAATCATACTAAGCTGTATTTTGCAACATGCCCCCCATGAGATGGCATTACAAAGCACGGGTGGGCAAGGCCAAGGATATTATTCAATATAACTTTGATTGTGTTCAGCTAAAGTAAGAAAGTCCTACATCTGGGGTGGCATAAGGCCGAATCAGTTATAAGAGTTTTTATATTTCTGTAAAGTATTCCTTTAATTTTTCAAATAAGGTTAAATCACAACTGCTTGCTGAGATCTCTGAAAGTGTCATTGGATTGTTTTTTCTAAGCTTATGTTAAAGTGCTTTGGCTATGGCCGAGTAGAGCTGATAGAGTTCACTTTGAGTCAGAATTAGCCAGAAATTTGCTGCCCTGCTTCGCAGGTGTGAGTCACAACACTTCCTGTTCATTGGATCTGATTATTCTGGATCCGCACAGCTGTGTTAACCTAGATATTCCTGCTACTTTCTTGATGCCGTATCTGATCTTTTTGTTCGCACTTGTTGTTAAATGTGTTATAAATATAGGCCGTTTCTCAATTCCAAGAACGCAAAGAACGGACTTGTGTTCTCGTGGAGACCCGGTTATTGATGACGTAGAGCGAGAACACAAGACCGCCGAAGAACGCATATTGAGAAACGGCCGTTGTGTTTGGAAGCATGTCTGCTTTGTCAGTAATGTAAATGTTTCTGGGGTTTTTTCGCAGGCGACTGATTACAGAATCAAAAGTGAAGTTGAAGTACCAGCATTTAATAACCAATAGTTTTGTAGAGGTAGGATTTCATTCCATCTGGGATACATTTTCCTTTTTCTACCTGAAAATAAGATAAATTGGTTCAGTTATTTATGCTTCTTCATTCTACTCTTTTCTCTTCAGTGCAACCGACTGTTAAAATGGTGTCCGGCACCTGACTGTCATCACGTTGTCAAAGTTCAGTACCCAGATGCCAAACCTGTACGATGCAAGTGTGGTCGGCAGTTCTGGTAAGACACTGAACAAGATATTGCGTATCCAAAAGAAGATATTTTGAAGAATGTTGGTAACGAAACAATGGCTCGTCTATACAACAGAAGTCAATAGGTTCTGTCGTTGTTTGGTTAGCAACATTCTTTAAAATATCTTCTTTTGTGCTCTGCAGAAGAAAGAAAGTCACAACGGGTTTGAAATGACAAGAGGGTGAATAAATGATGACAGACGTTTAACTATTACACTTTTTATTATTATGGTATCCAAGGATGTCTCAGGTCAGAAGTACTTGCTTGTTTTTTAAATCAAATCTAGGTCATCAAATTGAAATGGTGGGAAATGTTGTTTAGAAATGTTGAGACTTCCAATAATTCTTGTGTGATGTGTGTGGGTAGAGAATTCTAATGTGCTCTCATTCATTTACAGCTTCAACTGTGGAGAAAATTGGCATGATCCAGTCAAGTGTAAGGTGTGTTCTGCAGGGCACACACTGAATCTTTATGATGTTTAGCTAGAATTGCAAAAAGGGGGTTTTAAGTGTTTAAACATGGTCGTGTGTGTTGCGTTTTTTTTCTTTTGGACTTTCTTTTGTGAGCAAAGCCTGACAAATGTTTTTTACTTTTGCTCACTGTAAACTGATATTTCTTGCCACAAATGGTGGATCCTATTCTTCCATTTATAAACCTTTGTTTATAGTTTCTCTACAATAATGTGTATTCTTAAAGGCAGGACTTAAGCCTAGTCACAGACTAACTTCAATGTAAAAGGTGTATTGATCGAAAATAACCTGCACTGATATATCAGTGTGATTGTTTGGTCTCAAGATTATTCACATTAATAAACTATTTTTTTTTAATTGTTTTAAATATCCTAATTTAACCAAGGCCTACTCCTGGTGAAGATAATCTCTGTGGGAAAGCAAAATGATTTTATTTTTCAAACAAATGTCCCTTTTTATTATCCTTGCTTGACCCAATGATGCACTCTTTCTAACATATGCCAATAAGAGTCAAAATAATGCACATGTTGAGTGTAGAAATTGCAGTGAAAAGCAGGGGAACATTTGGATTTTGTATAGCAAGTGTTTTTCTGGGTGAACAAAGAAAAGAATGCGAGCAGACGACCACCTCTCCTTCTCTGAGCATTAAGAGACTCTTCAGAGACTTGCCTTGTTATTGTGGGGGCAGTCTTGCCAAAAACAAAGGAAGCCTCAATTCCCTGGTGCTCGTCATATGGGGATTACAATCATCTTCTATTGAGAGAACATTTAAGCCTTTATAAACATTGACACATAATCTTCCTATTTTATAGTTTGCTTTTAAATAATGTTACGTGGCATTAATCCATCACTTTGTTAGTTGAACAACAGTAAATAAACTCATGTATGTCCATTGGCTTTCTTTCATCTCTTCTTATCCAGTGGCTAAGGAAATGGATTAAGAAATGTGACGATGACAGCGAGACGTCAAACTGGATTGCGGCAAATACGAAGGTCAGTGGTTAGGCTTTGATGTAGATCTTTCCCTGTCTCATCTGACCCATAACTGAGATCTTTCTGTTACGTGACAGGAATGCCCGAAATGCCACGTCACCATAGAGAAAGATGGCGGCTGCAACCACATGGTCTGCCGGAACCAAAACTGCAAAGCTGAGTTCTGCTGGGTTTGCCTGGGGCCATGGGAGCCACATGGTTCTGCTTGGTAGGTTTAGTGTATTTCTGTGTTTATGTATTTGGGTTTGGGACAAAACATAATATGTAACTACATTTCTAAATGATAAACCGTATTATGGATGCCAGATGATTTCTGAACTCTTCTCCTGTAGACCACATTGCTTCATTTCTTAAGTACACATCCTTGATCAGCTGTTTCTACCTAAACCCGAGAGGTCTAAGACTAGTTGTTCCCTCCTCTTTGTTCCATGCAATCCTCCATGATCTTGTATTTAACCATCACGTACAAAAACCACAGAGAGTGACTCATTCAGCTGGGGATCACTGACATACAGACATAATACGGCAGTAATGTTTTTTTTCCCAGTTTTCCCAGCGCCACTGTTTCACAGCCTGTTTAAAAAACACTTTTGCTAAATTTCAGAACATTTGTTTTTGATGACTAATATATTATCTGGAAATTAAACTAATGCAGATCTGTTTTCACCCAAAGGTACAATTGTAATCGTTACAATGAGGATGATGCCAAGGCAGCCAGGGATGCTCAAGAGGTAAATGTTGCAACTTAAAAGCATGCAAATAATGGGCACAGTTGCCCCAAACGGTATTTAAATTGTCCTATAGTAGGGTTTACATCAACAGTGTCTTCATGTCTTTGCATACATGCATGTCGGGCAGCGTTCCAGGGCGGCCTTGCAGAGGTACTTGTTTTATTGCAACCGCTACATGAACCACATGCAGAGCTTGCGCTTTGAGCACAAGCTGTACGCCCAGGTCAAGCAGAAAATGGAGGAGATGCAGCAGCACAACATGTCGTGGATTGAGGTGCAGTTCCTGAAAAAGGCAGTGGATGTGCTTTGCCAGTGCAGATCAACGCTCATGTTTACCTACGTCTTCGCGTTCTACCTCAAGAAGAACAACCAGTCCATTATTTTCGAGGTAAGATATTGTGAGAAAATGCTGATTAACACGATTAAATAGGGAAAACGTACAGCTTTGAATGTTTGTGCCCAGAATAACCAGGCAGATTTGGAGAATGCCACTGAGGTGCTGTCTGGATACCTGGAGCGTGACATCTCCCAGGATTCTCTGCAGGACATTAAGCAGAAAGTACAAGATAAATACAGGCAAGTGTACAAGGAGTTTGATTTTAATGTCATTCAAATTTGTGCATATGACTTTTATCACCATTTGGAAAGAAACTCATAGCACCCGCTATGCTCTACCAATTGATGGGTTATTCTGTGTATTTTTCAGACTTTGTGTTTGAATAATAATTGTCTGATAATAAGCCCCTTTTGCAATATTGCTGTATGCAGATACTGTGAGAGCAGAAGGAGAGTGCTGTTGCAACACGTACATGAAGGCTATGACAAAGATCTGTGGGAGTACATCGAAGATTGAGGCTACATCTCCACATCACAGACTCTCGGAGAGAAACTCCACCCCCTAGAAAGAACTGAGCAGCACAGATCTCTGCTGCCTCCTCCCTGGCAAACCGCCCTGCATTGCATAATTTTTCCAGAGTTTTGTTTCATGCAAAGCATAAGAGTAAATTATATTTAAATAAAAAAGTTAATATTAAAAATATTACATGTTCAACAGTATTGTTAGCAGCGCCAAGCGCGATGCTGAGAGATGCAACAAAAGGCGAAATATCTTCCATTTGCTTGCATTGTAAAGTCTTGCCCTTAGAAATCTTTCCCTTACTTATCAGTTTGTGGATGTGTTCTGTTTGACTTTATTTTATACGATCTTTATTTGTGTGAGTTGAAAATGGACATCATTTTCAAAACGGCTTTAATTTTTCTGTCCATGATCGCTTTATGGGGCTGGATATGGGTTGCTGACTGTTGAAGGGTTGGTTCGAAAGGGGCGATTTTTTTTTTTTTTTTTTTTTTTTTTTTTTGAGCAAGAACATTAGTGGAATAGAACACGCAAAAAAGTCAAAATCGGTATTTTTCAATTTGTATATAATGCATATGCATGAAAGTTAAAGAATAAGAGTGTGGCATGTGCATCATTTTTTAAAGATATTTATCTTTACAGATATTAAAAAAAATGTATATTTGCTGTATAGATTGAGTGTCTCCCTATCTTGGATCATCCTTGTAAAGAGAGTTAGGACTTGACATAAATCATGAGTCCGTGTCTCTTGCTCCACAGGGGCCGAGCAGGGTTAGATTCTGCCAAATCGAGCAGAACATGCCGAGGTGGTGCGTTCTGGAGACTACAAACTGAATTCCCTGAAATTTGTGGGAGCTTCTGGCTTCATGGTTGGAGGAAATGGGGATGGTGTAATTTTTCGCTGCTTTTTCCAACTTTTAAACAGGACAGTGGTTTTCCTCTGCTCTGCATTGTTTGCTGTAATTGTCCTCTTAGGTAGATTTAGTATCGTAAAATTATTTTAAGAGGTATATGAATAATTTCTGAGAGCCAAATTGAGTGACATTCACTCAAATTATCTTTTATATTTTTTCTTTGTCTCTCTGAAGTTCATTCTTATTTGACCCAGCTTTTTCTCCAGAAGCCTAACATGCACAGATAAAATTGAACTCTCGGGCTTGTCCAACTGATTTTCTTGACAGATGTTGTCAAGCGTCCTGGTCAACCGTTCTGATGGAGCCATTGACAAAGAGGGTTAGGCTTTTTCCACCATACCAAATTTTGCACACCGTGTAACTATAAGTCTGAAGCCACTGTTTTCTCTGTTATTTCAAGTGAGACTGTACATTGCTTTAATTTGTTTTTGTGGAAAGTAACCATGCATTTGCACCTGCAGTAGTTTCCAAAGGGCCGTTTGAGTCACGATATGGTTTGCAGGGTGATAATGGTGTAACCTTTGTACTGTGATGTCAGATTTGTGTTCATTCATGCAAAATTGTGTGTGAAAACACCGTGACCATCATTGAAGCACAGAGTCCTGTCTTCAGGGGTAGAGGGGTGGGGTTTAGGGAGAGACACAGGTGGGACATGGTGACATTGCTGTGTAAGTTGGAGTAGTAGGACAACACCAAAGTGTCAGTCTCAAACTGATGAAGTTTTTTCACTTTCCAGGTCAAGTGGCTGGAAGTACATTTTTTTGTTTGTTTTAATGTGCTTCATGAAAATAAATGTCAGAAATGCATTCTCTTATTGAGAATACTGTCACTAAAGTAAATGTTTTCTTGTGTTTGCTGATTCATTTTTCTTTTGCATTGTGTACTGGGAGTGATCGCTGTGTTTTAATGTAGTTTTTGTGATGCATTGGATGAGTGCTGAGATGGTCTTCCAGGCTTCCATGCATAAGTTTGATTATTAAAACTAGAGGTTTCATACAAGCATAATGCGGAACAAAAAATAAAGTATGGGGGGTTGATGATCCTTTATCTTCCATTTGAATGCACATTTTGGTTTCAATGAACATAAAACCATTGAATGCAGCTTGTGTGTATGGAACTGTCTATTTCTCAGCTGTGCTTCTTTGACCATGTTTGATAACTAATTTAACATTCACAGTAACAAAATGCAGCTACTCTCATTTTGTTGAGACATCCAAAAACTTTTTAATACTTTTCTACATGTATCCTTTCTTTATGCTATTAAATTTTTGATTTCTTATATACATAGTGTACAAATGTGTGAGAAATAAGTTGTTGGTTTTGAAGAAAACGATGATTAAAGTGCAAAATGTTGCAAACGTTTCATTAGTTTGCATTTTCCCTTGTGGTTTATTGTTTTTATAGGAACAGTTCACCATTCTGTGATCATTTAGTCACCCTCAAGTTGTTCCAATCCAGTATAAATTTCCTTGTTCTGATGAACACAAAAGATATTTGTAAGAATGTTAGAAACCAAATAGATCTCATCAGACATATGAGATGCATTTGGAAAGTCTGATTCCATTTAGAAATGGAATTAAATGCCCACAAGAGGGAGGCAAATCTTTATGGATGCTGTTATGTTTCTCTGTACATCAACTTCATTCATGAAAAAATACTGTAGTAATACTTGCTATATATAGTTATATTCCTTGTCCTTTATGTATCAATTTTATCATATTATTTCAGAATAATGACCATTTAATTGTAGTATTTCAAATTTGGTGGACACACAAAAAAAAAAGTTCTTTTGTAGTAAGACCATCAACTTGAGCTTTTTTCATGATCTACATATGCTATTTAAACATTAAAATTAACAAACATTAAAAAACATGATACAGGCCAAACTGGATACAACAATAAATTATTTTCCCTGACAAAGGTGACAAAAATATTTCCACTTGCAACAAGCGCATAACCCAAAACATATGGCCACATACATCAGCCATGAAAGATTTACATAAAGAAGGGGGTATGGGTGAAGAACCTCATGAAACTATAATATACATGTATAAAGCGGGGAAAATAAGTATTTGACACATCAGCATTTTTATCAGTTAGGGGATTTATAAGTGGGTTATTTACACAATTTCCCACCAGATGTAGCCATCAAGCAAAATATTGAAATCACACAAAAATCAGAACATGCAAGTATACAAGTTCAGTCATAATAAATAAAGTGAAATGACACAGGGAATAAGTATTGAACACACTTTATTTAATACTTTTTAGAAAAGCCTTTGTTGGTGATAATAGCTTCTAGACGCCTCTTGTATGGAGAGACCAGTCCTCTGCATTGGTCAGGAGTGATTCTGGCCCATTGTTCCACACAAATGGTCTTTAAATCTTGAAGGTTCCTTTGGCCTCGGTTATTAACTTTGATCTTCAGTTGGGTTAGGGGATTGACTGGGCCATTCAAGCAGCTTGATTTTCCTTTGAAACCCCTTCATTGTGTCCTTGGCCTTGTGTTTGGGATCATGGTCTTGCTGAAATGTCCACCCTCTTTTCTATTTCAGCTTTCTGGTAGATGGCACAGATTTTTATCCAGAATGTCCCGGTACATTTCTCCATTCATCCTGTCTTCTATAATATTAAGTCTGCCAGTACCCCTTGATGAAAAGCAGCCCCAAACCATGAGCAAACTTTAACCGAACCTCAACATACTTTTTGTTCAGCAATGGAGTCTTGCGTGGTGAGCGTGCATGGATGCCATGGCGGTTCAGTGCATTGCTTATAGTTTTCTTTGAAACAACAGTACCTGCTGATGTAAGGTCTTCCTCAAATTCGGCCCGAGTGGTTCTTGTCTCTTGGAGAACTCTCCTGATTATTCTTTGGACTCCTTGGACAGAGATCTTACATGGAGCACCTGATCGTGGCCGGTTTATGGAGAAATGATGCTCTTTCCATTTCCGGATAATGGCCCCCACAGTGCTCACAGGAACATTCAGCATTCTGGAAATGCGCCTATAACCATTCCCATCAAAATGCTTTCCAACGATAAGATTACGAAGCTCTACAGGAGTTCTTTGCTTTTACCCTTCATAAAGTCTTTCCTGTGTGCCTCCTGGATAATGAGAAGCCTTTATAGGCCAGCAATTAGGACTAAAGCAGCTGATATCAATTAGGATTGATAGGGGGCAGGGTTTCTCTCTCAATACTGACAGATTTCAGGTGATCTCCTGGCTTTCTATGCCATTTTGCACCTCGTTACCTTCATGTGTTCAATACTTATTCCCTGTGTCATTTCACTTTTTTTATTATGACTGAACTAGTATACTTAAATGCTCTGATTTCTTTGTATGAATTCAATATTTGGCTTGATGGCTACATCTGGTGGAAATTGAGTCAATACCCCACTTAAAAATTCCCTTACTGATAAAAATGCTGATGTGTCAAATACTTATTTTCCCCGCTGTATATATATGAAATATATTAAAGTAAATGTTCAGAAAAAATGTAAACACTGAGCCAAATCATGTATCATTTTTTATTATTACAAAGAGATAAAAAAGAAAACTATATTTTAAATATAAGGAAACGCATGACAGCAGCTATTATAAAAATAAATCTGTAAAACAGTTACACCTCTTGCCATACTGCATTCCCTTAGATCCCAATCCCTCAGCTGGAATGTTGTTTGTAATGTTTACACAGGGTGACAAACATAAAACCTGCTGAGAATGTCTGCCAACAACTTAGGGGTTCACAGGATCAACTGAAACATTTCTGACAGAGAACGTAACAAACATACAGAACATACAGAAACAGAAGACACAGATTCTACAATGAATAAAAGTGGTTTGGTTTGAGATTTTACAGTAGAAAATGTTACATTAGTCATCAATTCAGTTTTTGGAATATTTTATTTTAAAACAATCCGAGGTGCAAATAAAAACAATAAATAAAATAATACCCCTCAAGATTTAGTCCTCTACCTTCAACCATCCTTTCTTGTAGTCTAACAGGAGCTCGAGAAAGTACTGCCACTCGGGCTCACTATCATATTTGACCTCAAACACAGTTTTCAGTGGATTCCTATGTGGCTCATGGATACGCAGCACCACACCTCTATACCAAACTTCTGTTTTGTCCTTTTCCTCATACAAGTGCCGGATTCTCTTTCCCACCAGGTCAGGATATGTGTTCTCCATAGCCAAGCGGGCAGACTGCACTGCAGAGCGAAGAACCCATCTACGCCTGCGTTTGGAATGATGCTGTTTGGAAAGGTAAGAACGGTTTTTAGAGTATGACCTTTGTAGCCGTACAGAAAACTCCCTGTCTGTGTGGCGTCTTTTGAGCTTGGATGGTTTGGGTTTCTTTTTCTTGTACCGCTCTCTATCAATGCTCCTGAATCGGTCATAGCCACGCAAACTTCCCTCCATAGTTTCTGTGACCTTCTGGTAGTGAGTGACTCTTCCCCTATGGCCTTCATTGAAGAAGACTTTTCTAAGCTTGAGGACCATGCTGGATGCCCCTTTGGGCAAACTCTGAGATTCTTTTGAGCTGGACCTGTGGGTCTGATAGGACATGGATGAAGTGCTCTCGATTTCTTCGTCGCTGCTATCTGAGAAGTCATCAGAAGTCAAAGGTTGACGCCATGTAGCAATATCAGTCGCTTCCTGAGTGTCATCTTCAATCTTTACCTCAACATGTGCTTCGTTGCAAGCTGCAGGAGATACTTCGAAGGTATTGACGATGGTCCATCTCACTGGTTCCTCAGAGAAGTCCTCCTCTTGTGAAGAACTGGTCTCATCTAAAAATGTCCTTTTAGAAGAAATCTTTACTCTCCCTTTCTTTGCCTTTGTCTTCAGGCAATATGTGGATCCGGAATTCTCTAAACATGTGGTTTCAGATGTGGGTGCTTTAAAGGACTTGAGGTAGAATTCATCTGGGCCGTTCACACGACTAGTAGAGTCATCTGAGCTGTCCGTACTCTCTCTCTTGAATGTCAAGCGTGTTTTTGCTCCTGCAGAGAGAGAGAATTGGAATTTAGTATCATTATTTCACAGAACACATTGTATTTTGTCTGCTTTATGGACAAACACATCTTCCTTGTGACTTTTGCCATCAGAGTTTGCATCTGTATAACAAAACATACAGCTAAAAAAGCTTCTCTCCAAACTATTACTAAAGAAGTTTCAGTTACAGCATTCGCTCTGTTTTACTGCTACTGTTATCATGGCTAAGGCAACGTGTCAGGTGCATCAATAAAATACTCCTATCTGGTAAGCAAATGCAAAAAACAACAAAAGTAACCACGTGGAAGGGCTGTGCGATAGTAAAGAAAAATGCTATATGCGATAGCGGGCTAAATAATATTTGTTATGCAATATTATTATAATTTTTCTAAAATCAATTTCAATTGTATTACATATATAAAACAAATTATACCTGTATAACCAATAGGACTGAATTGCGATATAGGATGCACTACAATAATGAATCAAGTTTGTAAAATATACATTTAAAAAATCTAAAATATATATAACCAACATACATATTCAATATTATTTCTGATTATTGATCATATTCCATACATCAGGCACAGTCTGCTATTTGCATTGACCTAAAACTTAGGACTATAGACCACTTCACAAGATGTAAACCCTGGCTCAGCGTTGTTAACGTCATCCAAAGTGGTCTAAACATAACTTTAAACTTTTCAAATAATTCAGTCATTGCAAACTATTGCGATACTTCGATTAATGGCGCAGGTCTACCACATCATATAACAAATTACTTTACAGGAACTATTAAGTAAATGTTATTACTTTATGAAACAATGCTGGGAATTAGAACAACAAGCCATTTGGTGAAACAGAACAGTGAACAGGCAAAATAAAAAAAGTCAAAAATAAAAATAAAAAAATAAGAATGTATTTCAAAATGAAGTGCTACAGTGCATGACCTAATTCATCTTTCTGAAAACTAAACTTGAAACATCAAACAGCTTTCTCCAAACACCTAAGAAATTATCTATCTCAAAGATTGAAACCAGTGTGAAAAATGTTACTGTTGCACATAACACCTCCCACTCGCACCCGCCTTACATTCCTCCAAGTAAATATTAACTTCCTTCCTCTAGATTTATGTGTCAGAAACGGAAGATTTCCCAAACCAGAGAACACTGTTCCGTTCCACACTTTATCTGATTAGCAAACACCTGCAACAAAACTGCACCAGTGAGGACTGCAAGAGCACTTTATTATAAGATGCCCTTTATAAACACATCTACTTTTAAGTGCATTAAGCATTAATGTGATAGTTCCCCCAAAAATGAAAATTCTGTCAATTTTTAATGACCCTCTTGTCATTTCAAACCTGTATGACTTTCTTTCTCATGCCAAACATACAATAAGATATTTTCAAGAATGTTGTTAACTGCCACCCATTCACTTGCATGCACTTTGTACCTATCCAAAAGTGAATGTGTGCCGGTGCTCTTCAGTTATCAACATTCTTCTAAATGATGACAGCATTTTCATTTTTGAGGGTACTATCGTTTCAACTGTGATGCTAGAGAAAAGAAGTTTTGGGGGTCAAAGTAAAGAAAGGTACCTTGGCAATTTTTGGACACCATCTGTAGCAGTGGAATCTGCAAAAAATCAAAAATCAAAATCAAATCAAAATAAGTATGACGATAAAAAGATTTCAAATGAAAAACTAAAGTAAAAGCATTAAAAGGACATGTTACCAAAATCAAACAAGGTTTGAACAAAGTTTTGTTGTACTGCTGTCGCTTTATATACAGTTTGAAATTGATTTAATGAAAGCTAGGACTAAACCTTCCTATCTAAAGAGTAATTATTCAGCCAGAATGGGTCATACAACAGAATATTATCCAAGAGACAGCCGCCTAATGATTCTGCAAACTTGAGAAAAGTGGAACTGAAATTTGAGGATACTAAAAATAGCAACATACAAGTTTCGGTTACTTATCCTTCTTGTGCTTATGTAGAACGTATCAAAACTAAATGTACAAAATTACAAATGAATCAAACCCATAACCTCAGTTGTTAGAGAATGGTTAGCGAACGCCAAGGTCATGGGTCCGATCCCAGGGATTGCACATACTCAGATACAAATGTATAATAAATTGCAATGTAAGTCTCTGCTTAATGTATACATGTAAATGTAAACCAGGTTTGGGAAACATTATTATTTCCCATGTGACTGCATAGAAACCTGTTACATGACTACAAATATCTCAAATCTGATGAATTAGAAAAGCTTCCTTAAAGGGATAGTTCAGCCCAAAATGACCATTCTGTCATGAATTACTTGCTCTCTAGATGTTCCAAATCTGTATAAATGTCTTGGATTAGTTAAACACAGAGAAAGATATTTGGACAAATGCTTGTAACCAAACAGTTATTGAACCCAATTGACTACCACAGAAGGAGAAAGACAATGGTAGTTAAAAAAAAACAGAACTGTTTGCTCTACTACATTCTTCAAAATATCTTATTTTGTGCTCAACAGAACAAAAAAATCAAAAGTAAGTTTTCCTACTATGGTAGTCAATGGTGACCATGAACTGTTTGGTGCGAAGCATTCTTCCAAATATCTTTATCAGTGTTTATCAGAGCAAAGAAATTTAGTGAGTAAACAATGACAGAACTTTTAATTTTGGGTGTACTGTTCCTGAATATAACACACTGAAAAAGCCCATCACCACCATTATACAGAGTTCTATTGCTTTTGTATCAAACTAATACATATGAAGGCTAAATATGTTTCGTTTACGTTACATAAGTAAGAACTACAGAAATTCTCAAACAAAGATAAGCCACTCAGCACTCACCAAGGAACTTGCAGACGCTGACGTAGTAAAGAAGGTTGAGAACATCAGGATAGATATCTGGCAGGTGTTTAAGAGACAAGAGCCTCCTGAGTTTAGAAGAAAATGCTTTTTTGTGAAGCTGAGTCAGCTGTCTCTCCTCTGACAGTGTGGTGGGCCTGAGCTCCACCCGATGCTCTTGGAGGACCTGGTCTATGAAAGTTCCCTGAACCTGAGGAAACAGAACCTCTTTCACCACCAGCATAGGAATGAACACAGCGCCGGCCCTCATGACATGAGGAAAGGGACATTCACGACTTTCCATGTACTTCTGAAGCTGCCAGATCACCTTTCGAAGAGCCATCAAAGTCTCCTCACTTTTCAGCCACACTTCCCTTATTTTCAATCCTAGGAGGCAAGACACTTTCTGGGGTTTGCTTGGATGAGAGGACGACTCTTGAAGGTTCAGTTTGCATAACCAGTCCTTGAGCTCTTGACAGGGTGTGTGAGTAACAAAACTATGTACAAGTCTACAGAGGGACTGGTGAAGCTCCATAAACTGGTGACGGGCTTGTTTGCTGCTGCTTATGATGGGCTTGACCTCCACGGGAGATTGAGGAACGTCGACAGGTTGGGTTGTGGAAGCTCTTAGGATTTCGGGGATGACTATCTTAAAATTGGACAATTTAAGGCAATGAGGTGGGATTTTACCGAGGGAGTATTTAGTAAATGGAGCAGGGAATTCTTTCACAGCATTCTCGGTCTGACAAGATTCAGACTTTCCTTCTAAGGGCGGATCGCTGTTCAGATCATTTCTCACAATGTTTTCAGGCACAGAGCCAGACATACTTTCTTCCAACTCCCCCTGCTCTTCTTTGACCGAAACGGTGTTGTTCATCTCCTCAATGACGCACACTTTTATTTCCGACTGATAAGCCATTTCATCTGGATCCAGTTTTTCTTTTTTGATGTTTATGATCTCTTCTGTTTCAGCTTGACTGTTACTGTTAGCCGGCAACGCTTTCCCTTTTGGGCCGAGATTATTTTCACAAGAATTTGCTTCTTGATCTCTACTTTGAATATCTGGTTCTTTTTTAAGCCGTGCTGGCTCAGGTTGTGGGCTTCCTGAATTCTCCTGCGGAGACATCATACCTGTCGCTTCAAAATACATTTTATAAGGAGCCAAACTGAAAACTTTATTAATGACTGGCATTGGTGGGCTGGGGTGTGACTCTTCTGGTTGCTCTGTTGCTACAGTCTTTTGCTTTTTAACGGGTACATCAATTTCATTACCATTATCACTTTCGTCTCTGTGTCTTTTAGGTAGCGAATCTTTACGGGGTGAACCACCATGCCGGTGTTCTTTTTCGTAAGATTTTGGAATAGTGGCGAGTCCTTTACAGCCATTTGCAAGGAAGCCGGTTCCAGACATCTCAGAATAGTCAAAAGGTCTCTCAGCGACTGCGCTGTTAGGATGTCTGTAGTTGGCCTGTGTGGGGTGGAAAGCCCCAGGAGTTCCAGACTGTCTACAAAGCTCCTGAGTGGAGTCAGGTGTCTGCACCCTTCTTAGGGAGAAATCAAGTGGTCGCTCAGATTGATGTATGGATAAAGGCCTCTCGTGCAGGAGGGCCTGGTTAGTATTTAATCTCACTCCGTATGGATGGTAGGTTGGGAATTTTGAGATCAGTGGATGGCGTGGGGGAACAACAGAGCATGATGTTGACAAATTGGACAGATCAGGCTGGGGTGAATGAAACTGAGCCATGTGATTATGCTGAGCATGTTCTGCAGTAACAGCATTGGGATCGGCTCGGTACGCCTCGTAGTACACACTGGAACACGGAGGTATCTGTGTGTATTTATGAACATAAGGACGATCCGGATATACCTTAGGAGGGACGCCACGATGCGTCAATATCCTCGGGTCATAAGCAGCGGGGAGACCTCTGTGTATTTGTAAGGGGATTGGGGCACGTTGACAGTACTCTGACGTGGCGATATATGGATGTGCGGTGTTGTATGTATAGGCGCTGTGGCTTGGTTCCATTAAAGGAAGCGATCTCCCAGGACCATTTGTATTGATACCATGGTAACCATCAGTCTTTCCATCCTTTAAAGGTATTCCCTCTGCACCACGCTCTAACTGCAAAGCCCTCTGCTGTGCCAAGGCCTCCTGGCCCTTTTTATGCAAGTACGCCAGGCGGCTAAAATGTGCAGCCCATTCGTCATCATATATGCGTGGAGACATCCTATGCGCGCCGTGTTCCACACCGTAGTTATGAACGCATCCACGCTCTGTGCAGCAGGGGCTATGACCATACACTGGTTTTGGAACAGCCAATCCGACACAGCCCTCTGCATCTGTTGAAGATACAATGCGGCTCTTTGGAACAGCCACTGGCGAGATGACCCCAGTAGCGGGACTGTGATGTCTGGGACTGTGTTGTCTGGGACTGTGATGACTGTGATGTCTGGGACTGTGATGACTGGGACTGTGATGTCTGGGACTGCTGGCATAATAAGTCAACCTTTGCGGTCCAGCAGAGCGGCTGCCACCACCATCCATAGGGAAAGATACATTTTCGGGCCTGTAAATGCCAGGAATTGCAATTGACCCCTCGGTGGCCGATGGGTGAATCCCTGGGCTTGATCCATTTCTCACGCAGGTCTTAGACGAGTCCCATAGAGCATTAAAGTCAAGAGGATCTTGTCCACTGAGGGAGTAAGAAAAGTAGCCCCTACCGATCGGTAAAACTTTGTCGTGGGAATAGTGTGGGAGGCTATCTGTTTTCCGGAGCGCCAGAGGGACCGCAGTGCCAACAGCTCCTTCCATCTTACTTTGAACAAGAGGGTTGATGAAGCTCCGCCCCTGGTTGCTGCTCATCACGGACTCCCGGCACTGGCTTGACCCAGCTAAATCATAGCTACAATAGGAAAAGGAAACAAAAATCTTTCATTTAAGATTTGCAAAGGTTTTGTTTCTTAATTCTGAAAAAACTATTCGCAAAGCACAGCTATTTGAATATGCACGCTGCAGGGATAAATATTTATTCAAACAGTCAACTCTGTGGTTTATAAATCTAATCAGCACAGCTGTACCTTCCTCTTGTGGTTTTCACAAAACATGTGCTGCCTAGCAAAATAGATTTTACACACCTTTTCAGTCTGACATCTTCAAACATTAGAAAGAAATGTGTGACCAGTAACCACAACAAGAAAAAACGGCACACCTTTCAGCTCCACAACAGGGGGTGCACCTTACTTCCTTAGTGTGCAAGGGTGCACACAATAAATGCAGTTTGCACTGATGAAAAGTTCACTTGGTGTCCGTCAAATGTGGTTCTTTGAGGATAGATATAATCAAACAGAATGAAATAAATACATTTTAACTGTGGGCTATTTTTGTAGTTTACTTTTAATAGTATGCTAATCTAATGTTCTAGATCAGATTTTCCATCAAATCAAGCACGTTATATCAATTAAGAAAATCTTCAAACATGTGTGACCTTCCATTTCATTTTGTGATTTTCATATTTATGTTTCTATATGAGGAGCTTATAAAGCAAACAGTATCTGTACCACGTACCACACAGGAGTGGAGGAACACTCAATCCCTCACGTGAAGTTCCCTCAAGAGCACAAACAGCATAATGATGCTCACAGGAGGGTAGCACACGTGGGTTAAGATTGACAGTGAGGCAGGGGTTTCAGTGGCTTATCAGCGGTGGAGCAATCCCCTGGTGAGGCCACCCAGAGATCTCAAAGTGATGAAACAACCCTTACTATCTTTCAGCATGCTGTGGCTGCGTATCAAAACCTAGTGAGCTACCTTCATAGAGAGCACCTAACTTAGGCTGTTTTTGTATCCTGTCAGACAAACGCACATAGCAGAAGTGATATTACTTAGAGTTTAGAAAATGTATAAATATGTCTAAAAACGGTTTGACGCGCACATCCTTGCGCAATGACAAACTCATGAAAAGACTCAGTGTTCGTGGGGCATGCAAATGTATTCATGCAAATGAGACTTTAGAGGAGAGACCATTTTGGGCACGCGTTTCGGCTGTTTTGGTAAACTTCCGTCAACATTTTGCTCAACTTACGTGAACTTACGTTACTTTAATCAGAAATGCGGTCAATCGAAAGCGCCAAACGTCACCGAACCAGACACCGTAGAAACACAATGCAGCCCAACATGCTTTTTAAAAACGCACGTTTGAAACTTTTCCCACAATACTTGACCTGCAGTAAATAATGACAAGCGGCAACTGTTCTCACGTGGTCTCACTAACGTCACACACACCCGAGACAAACGCAATTGTCAGCGCTTATCAGCGCGTTAAACTTTAAATCAAGGCAACATCGACGTAACAGTCATTTCACGTTTTTAAACATTCCCAAGGCAACTTGCGGAAGACTCACCTCATGCCAAGAAATTCCTATCTGCATTCCCGCCCGCATGTATCCATAACAAAAGTAAGATCCAAATCGTTTAGGTGCGGAAGAAATCGTTTATTGAGGAGCAAAGAACGTGCATGTCATACACGGAGAGAAGCCGCTTTCAGCAGATTTTCTGAAAGGTTGTTTGGTACTGCCAGTCGAAGAATGTCAGTGGCAAAAGATTTAGCCAATCAGAAAGCGACAAAGCAAAGAGGGCGCGGCCTCTTCACCCAGGCGGCAGCAGTTAAACCGTAACCGAGTGTGGTAGATTTGAATCTATCCCGTAAATAATGGATGGATGTTGGATTTTATTTAGTTCAACAGTATACGAATAAATAAGGTTTTGTTTGGTAATTATTGCAATTTAACATCTGAAAGATACAGACACTGAATAAGCTACATTCTTTTCAAAAATAAATAATGTTAATTTATATTAACGGTGACTTACTTTTTCATACGATGAAATACAAACATTCCAGCATTTTCTGTGCGGTATATCTTCGTACATATTTTCAGATAAAATAATAAAGATTAATAACCGATCAGTCACTATGTTTGTTACGATCTCATGTGCACTTATTTTCGAAAACCGCCCGCGTGTCACTTTTGATACTTAGCTTTTTATCCGCTGAAATATATTCCTCTGTATATTTTTAAAATGTTCGGCTGTGATTGCGCCACAATTAGGGCCTAGATGGGGAAGTTATGGTAGTCTGTGGAGGCCTGCAAAAAAGTAGATCGCATGATGAGATCATTGGTTGAAATGATATAAAAATAACAGCTGAAACTTTTTTTCAATTTTGTTGTCTCAAGGAATACAGTTTAAATATTTCAGTACTTGGATCCTGAAATAATGTAAACTTCTTATGTCCCCTTGTCTAAACAATACGGTTGAAGAGTCTAGTCGGTGGAACACAGTTTCAGGCCTGGAGACAAAGTTTGACACAGACACAAGTGCTTGTTCAATCAGAGTCCAAACTTTATTGTATTAAGGACTAATATTTATATGCTTGAAACAGGAGGTGTCATATAAAACCACCAAAAAAGTGGAAAATCACCAGACTTTCTGTTTAGTCTTTCCTCCTGAACAATCAGATATGATTACATATTTAATATTACAATAACAAAACTATTGTCCCTAGATATCATTAGGAACCTTGAGATGGAGAACAACAGATACTTATATCAACATAAGACACGATACAACTTTCAACGAGGTTAAACAACAAGAAAGTAAGGCACATCTTATATGAATAGAAGCTAATATTAATGGGAAAGAATACGAATGAATACATATGATATATGAACTTTGTATTAAACACAGATGCAATATTTGTAGAGGACAGGATGAAATCCAGATTCTCACAGATCCTTTGTAAAAGAGATTTCTTGCAACATTTGACGCAATTTCTCCACAACATCTGCTTCATGGACGCAAGCAAATTTGACATTTTATAAGTGTTCCCATTAGAGTGATTGTGAAATAGTCCAGAATCTAACACTTTTCAATAAGGTTTTTGTTTAAATTTGTTATTGCATTATGAACTTAAATGTAACAATGTTGTTTCTAGCATTCATTCATCTTGGTTAATGTTTGTAATGTTATTTCATGTTCGCTTGTGCATTAAATAATGTTAACAAATACAATCTTATTTAAAAGTGTGGAAGATATTACTTTGGTCAGAAGCTCTGGATCCAGGGACCAAGAATTACACTGACACAGAAGTGCAGTTCACTCAAAGTTAAATGTTTATGGAGGAAAGGTCCAATATAGGAATGAATGAGGAAATGATGAAATTCTTTGACCCACACACTTCGGTAGATGGAACATTATGAATCATAAATGTTAATACTTTTTGCTGAGGTTAGCATTATGTGAGTTCCGTGTGCATCTGGAACATCCTGATACTGATCCAGCCACTTCAAGTCATAATTCTAAGTGACACTTATAAGTGATCAACAACATAAATAGGAGAAAGCTATGTGGAATTGTATTGGACACAGGCAAAACCTAAAATCTCTCAATGGTCACTTTACACAGAATCTTATAAATATATATATATATAATAGTTATAAGGCTTATCACATCTTTTAAAATAAAAAAGTCTTGAAGGACAAGATATAAATCTCACTAAGACTAAACCAAACAATACCTCAACAGTCAAAAATGTAGAACATGTAGCGGGGACAGGAAATGTGGTTTACCGTTTTTTAAATGCCCATTTGTGCATCTCTGAGTGAGTGGAACATTTGTCAAAGGTGTTTTAGCACGAAATAGACAAAACTCATGACAAGACTGTGCAAGTATCTCAGTGTGTTTCCTTGTCAGCAATACTCAGGAATTGAGATGGAAGAAAACCAACACCTCTCACCATCACCCTAAACAGATGCAGCAGCTTAGAGACTCAGTCTTTCCCTGTTCTATCTTGCCCAACTATAACGTGATCTATTGACACATTTTGTATTGACACATTTTATATTTTGAGAACTGGCATTTTCCCCTGTCTAGAGGAATTTAATACTTCCCTTTATTCTTTTTTCTAAGACACAGATGGTTCCAGTGGCCATTAAGGTTACTCTGACAAATAGACAATAGATCATGTTGACCCAATGAAATGAAACTGTAAAACAAGATATAAGAAAAATAAAACAAGACAAACGTATTAAAAACAAGATGATAATGACATCCTTTAAGAGCATTGCGAAACATGTAAATCAGCAGCCAAGTTCACAATTGTCACATGACCAGGAAAATGACACGGCCGTCCCTTTGAGAAAATCTAATGTAGGCACAAGATTAAAGCTTCTGTCATTTATGAACCCCCTAAATCTTAGAAGTTGTAACTGAAACTTCACATATTGCAATCCCTTCACATAGGCTACATGATCACAAACATCATGACCGGCCCTTCACCTCTTGTTAGAACAAAACAGAGCTGATAGGTAACCCAAACATTGTCAGTTGGAATGATAATACCTTTTAACTAGTAAGGGTCCTTGCTTATCTGGATGTTCAAGCGACCAAAGAGAGTGTGAAATCCAGGGCAAAGATGAAGCTTCAGGTTCTTGTAAGGGGAAAAAATCCCTATGTATTTCTTTTGTTCTGCTGTATATCCTTAGATCTTGGAATGCTATGTTTTTTGCCCTGTACAGTACCAAGACAGACTAGGGTATTAAAAAATGTTCTTGGTAATAAAAGCATGGAGTCTTAGGCATTTGGCCGAGATAAGAAACAAAGCATTGCATCAAATCACAGAGAAAGCCTAAATCTATTGCTTTGCAGATATATATAAGATACATAAGTTATCAATTTACTTCAGCTGTATGACCCTTCACTACACATCGGGCAGTGATATAATGCGACATGAATATAAATTATGTATAAATTATCTGAAAATTAAAGAAAACAAATTTAGTTTTACATGTTTTGTCATGGAAAACGTAAAAAATAAATCATTACTTATAAGAAAGGTTGTCTTTAGAGTCAGGCTATCTGTGACTCTTCCTCAATCTTATGACTCGCTTATGTTATCTCTTCAGCTGTTCCTCCTTTAATTCTTTGGAAACATCAGAAAGGAATGTGTGACCAGTATACACAACAAGAAAAGCCTGCACACCTTTCAGCTCCACAACAAATGGAATGACGAGGTTGTTTTTAACATTCCCTTCAGGCATCTTTTCACTGGCAGTAATTCTCATGATTTTGCACAATTTTTTTGTTGTAATGTTTTTGGGAAAAAATCTAATGAATGGAAGTAAACAACGTGTATTTGATTCACTATTATATGTTGATTAACGGTTTGATTCAATTCATGAATTCAAATTTGTACACAAACACGTATAAAGTAAATTATTTAGTAATCTACATGGATCATTTTTCCTTATATATTGCTAATATTATATGTGATTTGCTTATTCCACAGAAGTTTACCCAGTCAGAGCGAAGGATTCAGTTGTGATCTGTTGTCCCAAGACGGTACGAATCTCTACATGTCAGTTTTGACACAACACAGATGGCAGAGATAAAGCACTCCAGCTGTTTATTGTTTATTACCCGGTCTTCCTGCTGGAGTAAATGTTTGACCATAATTGGTATAGGAGGCCAGAACTAGGTCATTTATCCATGATCCATGTAATTTGTTTATGTTGGCGTAGTCTTAAGTGAACCAGACCTATTGCTGTGGCCACTTTTGTAACTTATATAAACCTGTGTTGTAAAGAACAGTTATTGGAATTTTGAGTTGTGATTTGTCTAAACAGTACAATCCATGACTACTTTACATTTTGTTGTTGCCTCATACTAAATACACTACATCTGTCAACTTTGCCTAATTATTTGCCCATTGTGAGACAAGCTGGTATCCTCCGTAAGAACCTATATGTTCCCTAAGGGTTTTGTTTTTTCTTAAGATCAGGGTCTCAGCGGAATTCCCCAAAGTACCAAGCATTTCCAGTTACCATAGCATTGGATGTTCCAACCAATTGGCACATGTCAGTAGCTTTTTTTATATATTGTCTTGTGCATTTTCTCCAAAGGCTCCAACAGAACATGAAAACAAAGCAATTGGATGTGCAAAATCTAAATACAGTTTGAGAGCATGATGCCAGAACAATCCCAATCATTACAAAGAATATGTGTTGTGCATGTACACGATCTTGTATTCTGGTTATCATTATATATTTATATATTTATTATATTCTTTGAAAGATTTTACAATATTTACTTGTGACCACTTCGCTTCAGAAGTTTAACACCAGTCCTATTTTTATTTGGCTCAAGTAACGTTATGATGATAGGGTGTTGAGATTCTGTTCCCTTACAAACAAATCCTAACATACTCTTATTAGACCAGCTATAAGGTAAAATACTTCATATGAAGCATCTATTTATTTGTGTGCTTTTCTAAAGTTAAGTACGCAAAAACTTTGTTTGAGTTTGCAAACAAAAGCAAAAAAGGGCTCTGTGTTGTAAAATTAGTCAACATTAACACTTATCAGGCAGATCTGACCTGTGACTGAAGATGGTAAAATGCAGGATATATGAACTCGTTGGTTTGTATATTACAGTGGCTGGAACAATGTAATCTGTTGTGCAAATACTGTAATTGAGAACTGTTAAGATGAGGCCAGTATTTGATCATGTTTACAGCTGAAAGTGGTAGTTTTGCATGTCTCTATTCAGAATATGTGATATCTTTAGCACTAAATGTGTGATGAAACCCTAGCTTCTATGAGTTCACTCAGCTGGAGAGTTACATCAGCCACGTCTGCATTACCTTTACACTACCTGGGGAAACAGCGCCATGAGCCTGTCAACAATCCCAAAGGATGACAAGCAGGAAATGTGACAAGTGTTTACTCAACCTTATTGACACCTCCAACATTAAGCAGTCTGCTGGGGTACACCTGCCCTGAGTTAGCCTGCAGGCAGCTTCTTAATCTGCTTACATTTGTGTTTAAATTTATATGCAAAATTGTATTTATATGATGATAAAAAAAGGCTCAATACACTAATCGAGAATTGTTTTTAAATGACCTGAAACAGATCAGCGCTGTCCATAATTTAAATAATGATTATTTATTATGCCCCTGTTCTTTGATGTCACTCCCTGTGAGCAACTGCCTGATAAACATCTCTCTTCCTGCTGGGGCGTCTGCTTTTAAATTCTGACTTGACAGCCAATGACAAGAGGACAAGTCACAGCATCAGACAGGGGATCGTGTGTAACCCGACAATGACTACATCTGATGACAACACCTCAGCTGTTTTGCAAAACAAATATGCATGAAGTGAATGAACAAAACAAAAAAACAGCCTATTTGTAATGGATACGTTATAAAAAGTGTCATACGCACCATCATTCACTCACCATTGGTCTGTTATTGATTCCTACTGATATATTCAGATTATGTTTAAAATGTTGTTCACATATTCTTTCAGGGGAAAGTGGGGCTGGTTGTGTCGGGGCAGAATCGAACACCCAATGTTGGAAGAAATCACTGAGACCAATAAGCCTGGTTTCAAGGGTTTTAATCTTTATTTGCTCGAGCAAGCAAAGTGAGACACCGGACTTTAGGAGGATGGGTGTCCCTGAGCTTGAGTTGTTTTCGGGTCCCCCCTACTATTTTTGAATCATGTGTCTGTTAGCATTAGTAAATGTTTTGACTAACAATGGGACTTGTTCATTGGTTTACACGTTTATAATACTTGTTTTGACAGTGGGAGCCACAAGTGGTGGGTTTATAGCGGGTAGGAAGTTTTAAACATACATTAATATAAAATCCAATCAAAATTAATAATCAACATTACAATTTAAAGGAGACTTATTATAGTGTTTTGACACAATCATATAGCCCTACCATTATGTATTTTAAAATTAAATGTATGGAAGATTAACAAATGCAGAGATGTAATCGAAAACTTAACTAATGTTAACAAATGCAAAGTTGTAAAATGGAATTGCAAATGCACTTTAAAATTATATTCATAATAATGAGATGAAACGTCTTAGCATGGCTTAAATAGTTTTTTAGAATAATGACATGGGACCATAGTTTTATGAGGTCTAGTTAACTGAGGTCGTGCAGGGCAAATAGGGCACTCCTCTGTTATATATTGTTTAAATTACTTTATACCTTTACTTAATACCGTCTGCCAAATTCATTATTGTAAATGTAATACCTAACATAACATAATTTTCATGTCAAATTCTTAAATGTAAATCTAAAAGAGTGTTAAATGCAGCTCACAGGGCCATAAATCCATGAATGGTATATCTGCAAGGTATGACTAAACAAATCTACCAATCAGGTTTTACATGACATCACCTTTTTTGTCAGTCCATCCTCTTTTGACCTGCCACAGTAATATGTCTAGCTCCATATATCAGAATTTAACTGTGGCAACGCAACACCCTTCTGAAGTTTTTTAAAAGAAAAGCCCATACACACATTTTTAGAAAGCAGATGTATGTCATTTTGTCATTCACTGATAAAGGAAAGACACATACATCTATTTTTTTAAAGAAAAGCACATACATCCATTTTAAGAATGCAGATGTATGTCTTGTTGTCATTTATTACAATGAGCTTAGTGAACACAACCAGTGTTGTGTTTTCGTTTGTAAGTTGAACCAACTAATGTTTACTAAAGTCTACTAATGCGTATGTGTAATGCTAAGCAGATGCCACTCATGAGGCCCATAACCTTTGACCCATGAGGCTCATTGCCTTTGCTATGAGAGAAGTCTATGAGACATAACTAACTTAAATGTATTATTTCATATAAGAAACTTAATAGTATAATAGAAAAACCACCATAGTTGTCCATTGTACTCCAATGAATAATATATTCTGCAGAAAGGGCTGTCAAACGATTACATGTTTAAATGTTTACATTATACATGTGTACTCTGCATATTTATTTTGTATTTCTAAATAAAATGTATTTAAAGCAGCTGTGTAATGATGTGTCATGTATTCTGACTTCTTTACAATGTTAAACGTGCAGTCTTTGCTTAACATGGTCAACTTGTTTAAAAACGAGTTGGGTGTATTACGTAGTATTTCTGTGCTCGATACAGGTCGTACAGGTTTCCGAAAGTTTTTTTCGAACATATAAAACTGTTTCGTTACAACTTTTTCTTAGTCCCTTATTGGACAATTCTCTTGGAAAAGCACACGGCACGGCCACAGGAGAGCAAGAGAAGGAGCATGGGCAGACGTCACTTTCCCTTGTAAGCAGGAGAGAGAGAGAGAGCATATGTTAGCAAAGTTCGTGTGTTTGTTTGTTCACTGCATTTGGGGGATGAATGTTATGTAAACAGTGGATATAACGCTGGATTTGGAGATTGTTTGAAACTGATGTATGGAGCCGTCCCAGTGCTAAAAGATGCCGGACATGAACCGCATGCGGTGAGTGAAACTGATGTCTGTGGTTTGTTTACAATGGGTGCGCACATGCTTTGGTTCAGCCTACCCTTCCATCCGCTTGCGTCATATGTGTTTTGAAAATAATCACAAAGCTGCATCTATCTTTTATTAATGTGATCAAACTAAATACACTTCGGAGATACGAAGTATGCAATACTACTCTATAGGTTCTCAAGATTAATATGAGATTGGCAGAAACCATGTGTGTTACACCCGCTTTCATAAATATTTAGATGTAGTCATTTATGTTTACCATTTTGAAATGACAAATGTTTATTATTTTTCTTAAATATATGCATGCATGTGTATGTTTTTATATATACAAAATGAATAGGTACAGTACACAGACATATATTATGTAAACACAAACCCTTATTCAGGGTGCGATTAACCGCGATTAATGGGCCCTAAGTAGAAACATCTATAATTTCCACTGTCAAATAATATTCTTTTTCATAATGCCATTAAACAATCTATTTAAGGCATATTCAACAATTCAACAAACAATTCAAGCATGAACGTATTCATGACACTGCAAAAATTAAAAAGCAAACATACTAAATTATCATTTTTAAGCTCTTAAAAAACAAAAGGTAACATACTGGTAATATTTTTGGACATTTCTGTTAACCCTTAAGCAGAATGCAAATGCAGTGCAAAATTCAAAACACATATGAAAAAACTATATGAAATTAGTACACTGTGCCATTTTACACCATATTAAAACGAGTGAAGATGCTACTGTAAATCGTTACGAAAATAGCAATGTAACAGCTATTCAAAACAATGCGACTAAAGACTTGAAGAAACCTTCACATAAGCTGTTTATCTCTACATGCACATTAGCAGGATGTTTTCACTACTTATATATCGTAGTGACACAGATACATCCTTTGTTCTAACCCCTAAGTCAGACTTGTTTACCAATCATAAACGTTTCCCCACATGACCAGAGATATCTCCTTATCTCACATCAATTTTATGCCATTACAATAACAATATCACAGTGTAAACATATTTATGTCTCCATGTGAGCATGACACTATAGCTTCCTTTGTTTACATTTCTACACTTGGCAGACCTTTATTTTAAGTAAATAATAGTTTCCTTATAAGATGGTTACATTTCAACTTATCCTTTGTACTACTCGAGCCCATAAGAAATCCACAAGTAAAATGCCTAAACTTCTAGCATACAGCTATAAAGTGAATATGTGCAGTAATAATGTTCCTCAATCTAATCGGTCACAGGTGCATATAAACACTGTATTACTCTTTCAAAAGATTGTCCTGATAGCTACTACTAAGTGATTCATTGAGTGATCTTACTGACTTTCCAAACATTAAACAAAAAAAGTGAGTTGGAAGGCCGATTTGCTACAACAAAATCAGCTGAGATGTGTCAAAAAAAGAGAAATGTTCAACAGGAAAAGGATAATTTATTAAACATTACTGTGTAAAAAGCAATGAATATAAGATAAGTTAACAAACTTTGTAACATCATACCAATACTTGCTACTTCTGTTTTGTTGATCTGCCATAATGGTTTTTAAAATCAGACACCAGGTTTCTGGAAGTATTGTTTGACTGTATCAACAATAGTTGAAACCTCTGCCATGCCACCTTTACCTGTGAGGATACAAAGACTGCATTTTAAAACACGTAAGGCAATAAAAAAGAAACTAATATTGAACTGATTTGAAAATATTTGTTCACTTTGGAAACATACAGATTAAAGCCCAAACATACAGAGCATCAAATTCTGCCAAAATGATTTTAAAGGATGAAGAGAAATTCTTATCTTTCACAAACACTTGTTTCTCTTATCAATGCAAATTCCCACTGATATCGCTTTCTGAGAAGATACCTTCATCTCCACAGACAAGTTTTTTGGAAATGCAGGGGATCTCAATGTAGCCAAAGCTTTTAAGGGTGGCCACTTGCTGTGCAGTGATAGGGTGGTTCCACATGGCTGTGTTCATAGCAGGACAGAAGAGCAGCGGACGGTTTGTGTCCCAGGCCCTCACCACGCACGTCTGTCAAATTAAAACAGCACACGTAATAACACACCCAATGCAAAACCCACACAAAATCACAGACATCACAATCATATAGCTCCACCTGCAGTAAACGTACTATTACACCTATATTACTTACCAGGAGGTTGTCACAGATACCACTGGAAATTTTACCAAGCGTGTTGGCATCCAGTGGGGCAATGACAAAAAGATCCGCCCAACGTCTGAGTTCAATATGGAGCACAGGGTCACAGCGCTTTTTCCACATCTAGCAATAGAAATATAAGGCATGTTCTACATATCATCATTTGACAGCTTGGGAATAATAAAAACTCCACAGTTGGACAATAAGACATTGCTTGTTATTCTTTGACATATCATATAACAATAAAAGGCATTTATTCAATGGAAGGCAACACACCTCCCATTCATCCTTATCAGTGTATGCATGGACAGGCACTTCATTGATGTCATAAAAATGAGTGGCGTGGTCTGTTGTGACCACACGCACATCAACCTGGAGAACAGAGCAATAAACATGTAAACATGTAACCCAGTTTGAAGGCGCAAAGCGCCCTCTGGTGGATAATTTAAACGAATATTTAAGCACATTTTTGGGAGAAAGCTATGGCTTTGTACGGCTAAATAGTGCATACTACTTAAGAACTCTACTCAAATCAGAAAGATAGGTCTAAATGTATTTAAAACACCTACCTCTGGAAATTCAAGGAGTTGTCTTACCAACAAAGGCGCTTTGAGTGCTGCTACACTGCCAGTCAAACCCAGCAGAACCCGGAACTTTGAACCACTTGTCTGCAGGGAATCCTGCTGCATTATAAGTTAAACTTCTTGTGAACCACGCAATGCTATAATTCAAAAGCTAACTCCAGCTGTATTTATTTTGAACGGATGTTTTATTTGAACCGTTCATGTTTGTTTTACAACTAGTTCGGCCTATTGCACTTTGACCGTACAGACTACTTCCGTAAACAAAGGCACAAAGTGTTATCAACAACGTCACAGCGCCATCTTTGGCGGGGAGAGTACCTACTATGCAAAAAAATATATCGTCGCTATCTCATTCATGCACGATATTTATACGTCTCTTTATTAAAAAAGGGTAAATTAACGGAGATTCCACGGATGCGCGCGCACCTCTGTACATCCGCGCAGGCGCACTTGCAGAATATTCTTGGCAGATGACACAATCCTTGGGAACGTCTTCCGGTGGACGCGTGAGCTCCACATCGCCTGTCATTCACTGTTAAATTTGCGTCAAGAGGATTTAAACGTGAGTATTTGCAATGCAGGCTCTCACCCCTCACGTGTACTGGGCCCAGCGGCATGGTGAAATTTACCTGCGGGTGGAAATCAGTGATGCCCAGGTAACATCTGATGAATTAAACGCGTCTTCTCTTTCTTCCATACACTTTATTATTTTGCCTGCGGTTGTCGGGGTCGTGTTGCATGAAGTTGTTTTGCAATTGCATAGACATAAATAAATCTTGGTTGTTGTTTAACTCCTAAGTTGATATTGTGTTGAAGGATGTCAAAGTCTAGATCGAAGGAGAAACATAAAGATCTTATTGATTGGGAGAGACTTGATCCTACTGGACCCGTTAGCCATCTGTCCCGGTTAGAATGACAGGGCATGTTTTATTAACTAACCCGTCTCTACAGTGCTTTTACAGAGCAGGAGAAAGCATGCTTGACCTGTTGTCTCATTACGATAATGAGAAAGAATACATTTTCCACATAGAGATCTGGAACAAAGGAGGCATTGCTGTTGTTTATTATATAACTGCTATGAAAACACTTTATGCAAATGAAGTGATCAGGGAACTGTTACAATGTTTTACCTATAGAGTGCCTATGTAAGTTAGAAGAACGTAGATGGAGAATTAAAACAAACTTTGCATTGTAACATTGTATAAACCAAACCCGATAACACAAGCCAAACCATGTAATGTTTAATAAGATCATCTTTGTTTGTTTTTTCTGTAAAACTCCTGCTTAAATATGTCGACTCAACTATAAATACATGATACATTTGATGTTCAGTGTGCTGATGTAGCTGGACAGTGGGAGGAGCTTACAATCTCACACTCCTTGTTTCATTCTGTCTCTGTCACTCAGAATCTCATCATTTGCGTTGAAGAGAACATCCTTCGCTTCAAGGGTACACTTCACACATTTTTAACCACCATTTGAGAATTTTACGTTTTAGTTGTGTTATTCATTGTATTTGTTCTTTTTTAGGCCAAGGGCATGGGGCGAAAGGAGAAAACGAATACGAATTCAGCTTGGAATTCTTAAAACCAGTCAAACCTGAGGTAGGAGTCATCTCGTGTGCAATTCATCCGGTGTTGTTTTGATGCACTATGAAGTCCAGTGAACATTTGCCTTGCCAAAGACAGAAGTATGTTTAGTTTGGCACTGTATGTTGTGTTTATGTTGGAATCATGTTCCCGTTGAAAAATGTGTCTGTGTTTATTTGTGTCGTCAGGTGAAACATAAATCCACTCAGCGGCAGGTGAATATTACGGTGAGGAAACAGGAGCACGCTTGGTGGGATCGACTCGCTAGGCAGGAGAAGAAGCCGTTGTTTCTAGCGCCTGATTTTGACCGTTGGTTGGACGAGTCAGATGCAGAGATGGAGCTCAGAGAAAAGGTCACGAGAAATGATTGATGGAGAAATAGATTTATTTGGCTTGATGGTATGTTTGTCGGATGTCTCAGACTTGTTTTTGTGTACAGGAAGAGAAAATAAATAAAGTCAGCATTGAGTCAAGAGTCCGTAAGGACCGTAAGTATATTTTTCATTCTTGGAGAAATTATTGCGTGGGTCAACTTAATAATATTCATTCTTTACTCTTTTTTTTTTAAATGTTTTTTTTGTGTGTTTGCAGCTTATCTTGGCTTGAAAAAAGGTTTTCTTTTTATGTACAACTTGGTCCAGTTCCTTGGCTATTCATGGATCTTTGTCAACATGACTGTACGTCTGTTCATACTCGGGCAAGGTAAGTCCCATATGCCTTGCTTAAAAATCTTTCTTTTTTATCGTGATTAAGCTGTTATTGTTGCTTTCAAATGGATTTTGTTTTTTCGGAGGTCTACAGATCAGCTATGCAAATTGTCGTATATGCTATTCATAGAGCATGTTGTTGCACAGGAAGCAGTTAGTGTGTCTGCATTTGGCAAGCATGAATACATGTGTAATATGTTTCACAAAAAGGCAGTTTTAGTATGAAACGGTTTAAACTATAAAAACAATTCTACCTACACATTTTATCAGTATGTAAATCCATGACCCTGGCTTTGTTAGGGCTATGGCTATCCAGTATAATCCTCAACACATTTCTCGTCTCTCCAACAGATTCTTTCTACGACACCTTTCATACCATTGCTGATGTGATGTACTTTTGTCAGATGCTGGCAATAATGGAAGTTATTAATCCTGCTGTGGGATTGGTTAAAACTGGAGTCATGCCTGCTTTCATACAAGTCAGTACAATGCTCCAATATAGATGACCAATATAAACTTTTTTTGTGTGTATATGTTTAGAATCGTATACAGTGAAGCAATGTTCTCTTCTTCAAAGGTGATGGGGAGGAACTTCATCCTTTTTGTTGTATTTGGTACCTTAGAGGAGATGCAAAACAAGCCAGTGGTTTTCTTTGTCTTCTATCTATGGAGTACAATTGAGATATTTAGGTAATTATCGAATAATTAATCTACAAATGGCATTTTACATGTGTAATTGTATAATATAAGGCATGTTAAGAACACAGTTACTGCTTGTGGGGAGTACATGCTGAATTTTTTGACATGGCGTAATATCACTGTTTTATCTACAGGATTTCCTCTTCTCTATTTTCCGGGCCAGATGTTAATAATCCTTTTATTTCTTTTATACGGTTTGTTTAATGATCAAATAAATAAAAACAGATTTAGGAGAGGCTGAACTGCAAATCTTTGCATAATCAAAAGTCTCATTTGAGTTCAAGCATGAAAGACAATGCAAAGGGCCGAATGCTTTTAGCCAGAGCTTTTTAGCTCTTTGCGTCATTGCTGTTTCACATATGTGGTTTCTGAACAGCCACAGGAAATCCATACTCCACTATCTCATGCTAAAACAAGTTGCACTTCTCTATTTTGCTCACTATAGGACAGACATACGTGTTAGCCAACAGCTTTTGTCCCACAAAAGCTGTTATAGCTTCAGCTTGCACGTTCATTTGGGGTAGCTACTTCAGATCTAACTTAGATATGTACTAGTTAAAGATGGACATAAAAAGTATATTTGGTGACCTTATGCTATGTTTTCTCAATTATTTTTCAGAAGCACTGCAATAATTATAGAATATTTTTTGATATTAGCCGAGGTGCTTTTCTGACTGCATCGATGTCCAATTTGCAAAAAAAACTGATTGGAGTCAATTTTAAAAGTTACAATAATCGTAAATCGCAGTTGAAGAATTCACTGAATCATCTTGGCTCACTTCCTCACCCACTGAAACACAAGTATTTCAACTTGTTGCAAAAAAATCATAGTTTGATCAAACATAACTAATCCCACCTTTGTTAAACTGTATTGCAGGTATCCTTTCTATATGTTGGCCTGCGTTGATACAGAATGGAAATTGTTGACTTGGGTGAGATACACTATATGGATTCCCTTATATCCTCTTGGTGTGTTAGCAGAAGGTAAGTGTTCCTACCACATGAGCTCTTCACGTGAGACTTTGTTACTATGTCCACGTAATCATTTGCTTTCTTTGGTCTTTAATTGTTGATCAGCGGTGGCGGTGATCCAGTCCATCCCCATCTTTGATGAAACCAAACTTCTCAGCATTCCTCTGCCTAAATTCACAGGCCTGTCTCTCAGCTTTTCCTACATCCTACAGGTCTACCTGGTGCTCATGTTCCTCGGTAAGAGCTACTGTACATAAGACACACATTTAAAGTGAAACCAGGGTGCCTACAATCTTTACAAAGCAGACTATTCCGGTTGTGTTTTTTGAAGTGTGTATCACTTTTTTATATAGATTACACTTACAAAGACTAGGTGCTTAAATGATCAGAGCTTAACATACATATCCATGGAGATTTACAGTATATAGTGAATACAAATAATCTTTTATTAAAAAAAAATGTCTGTAAATGATAAGGATGGTGGGAACCCTGTTTATCACATGTTGAGTTCTGACACCGTGTCTACACCGAACGCATTAGAACCCATTATAATTAGAAAATTTGTTAAGCCACGTCTGGTGTGGACAATCTTATAGAACAAGCCGTGTGTGCATCAAATCGTGCCACGCCGCATCCGGTATAGACACGGTGAAACAATAAAACCGGTGCAGTTTGACTAAATCTACCAACAATTACAGGCCTCTTCATCAACTTCCGCCACCTCTTCAAGCAAAGGAGAAGACGCTTTCGCACAAAAAAGAGGAAAGCCAATTGAGGAGGAGAAAATGACCTACTTTTCACATCTCGTGTCGTGATCCCTGTTTTTCCCTCTCATTTTATATCAAGTGCATTTCCTTTCTATACTCTGAAATACTGGAGGACCACGATCAAGCTCTACAGTATATAAATGACAATATAAGAACAAGAAATAATGACCTTATTAAAAAGTTCTAAAGAGGACCATGAAGGTATTTATATATTTGTCATTTCATGTGCAGTATGTTGGATGTTAGCTTTGATGAAATTACTTGACAGAGAACACATGCAGCATTTTATCATCCTGCCAGCCCCTGAGATGTGACAGTGATCTCTGTTGATACATCAGAGCACTAAAAACATCAAGATAGATCTTAAACCTCAGGGAACAAAGCATGAAACAAACAGTGTCATTGTATGGAGGGATCTGGACATGAATGTGTAAACACAACTAAAAATGTTTTATTAAAAATGTCAGTGAACCATGTTGACTTCCAACTACCTTTAAAAAGCAGCACACATTAATAAAACAACATGTTTTAAAGCTATTTTCACAAATTTTATTCCAAAGCCTATAAATGGACTACTTTATGAAAACGCTGAATGTTTTTCTTTCCTCAAATGGAACGCTAATAAATGACCATGTCACAAAGTATATCGTTTCTTATCTATAAAAAAGATGGCTTTGTTGAGGTATAACGCTACAAAAACATTGAAAATGAGAAAAGTGTGTATTTCAGAAGTACAGTGGCTCAATTCCCACGGAGAAACCTTTAATAAGGTCCATTAATTCTCACAAAATCCGTTAGTCCGGGAGCATCGTACCCATATCCCCTACATTCTCTCGGCTCCGCCCCCAGAGAAGTCAGTGAGCATGGGGGTGATGTTGTGTTCGAAAGCTGCATACTTGGAGTCTCCAGTACTGGCCAGTTTAAGTTGCTGGGCAGCGTGTGAGAGCTGGAAGGCAGCGTCAGGGTGGGCAGAATCAGGCAGAAGAGTGCATTCCCTCTCCAGAAGTTCAGCCACGCTCTTCAGAAGCTCCCAGAATCCAAAGGCCAGAGCCGCTTTACGCAGGCGATTCAATTCCTTCAGTATGAATATACAAAGAAACTTTGGGTAAAAGTCTGAATGTAACCAAATGGGTGAAAGCAAAAGATTTTGAAAAATATATTTATTATGGAATATGATATAATTACTGTTTATAAAATGCTATAATGCTAAAATTTGTATTGTATCTGTTTCAATGATACATTTCTGAATATTACTGAGAGCTACACAGTTTTTTGTGACCTCGTACATTAACGATGGCCTCTAACCACAACCCAAGCCAGAGGATATGAAGATAACTTGTCTGTGGTTCTAAAAGATGCTGATACACAAAATCTGTAAATCTGTCTTAGACACGTTTTTAAGTTTAGTAATAGAAATATTTCATATAATTTTTACTGACAAAAGATATATCAAGTGTGGAATAAAACTAATTATCCCATAAGCAATTTCATCCGAAATCTGTCAAGACAATCACAAGACAAACATCATCTACATATTAAACATTGAATACGTACCTTATAAAAGGTTTGTGTTTTTTCTGGCAGTTTCCTTGCGTTACGGAAAATTTTCTGAACATCTGTCTGTTAAATTAAACATACAAACATTCATTATAAATAGGTTTAAACAATCAAATAACAAATCACTCAGTCACTCTCATATTAGAGAAACAGCCAGATGTCTCGGGTTAATACCTGAAGTCCACTAGCTTTAATCCAAACGGTAACATTCTGAGCATAACTTCTCTTGTGTTTCGGCTGTATGGGAAAGGGACTTTTACTGTCATCTTCCCCATAGGGATTTTCAGCTGCATCTACAGACCAACCAAAAACAAAGAGTCACAGTCTTTATATATTTAAACTAATGACCAGTAGGCAAAACTATGCAAAACAAAAAACGAATCTTGTGTCTTCTGACATTAAGAGAACAGGCAGCATGAGAGGAAAATAAATATTCAATCATGCAAATGTCTGTACCTTTAAGGTAAATATCTAACTGAACCATTTAGCCTGCCTAGGCTGTGTAAATGTTTAACAATTAACTAATGCATAATGCACTACAACAAGCTTATTCTTACTATTTCAATGTTAATATGCATTTTAAGAATTAGCGCTGTGAAATACTGATAACTGAGTGGAAACTCTACCTGAGGCAGGACCAAGTTGTGTCATTCGGCCCAGCCAGGGCAGAGGCTCCGAGCCCAGCTCAAAGAGTGACATCATCAGGTTGGACTTTTTCTTACTGTCTGCCTGAGAATATAGCATTCCAAACCAGTCTGGCCTAATAGCAAGACGAAAAAATCAGCACCACATATACTTTTTGGAAATTCAAAAAAAGTTTGAAATCTATTATCGATCTAAACTAACATTTACCACTTAAATTGCTTCTGACACCATTAACATTATAGCTATAATTTGCATAATGAATTGTGATCGGTCTGTCCTTCATAAAATGCAAATGTAGTTTCTTACCCTAACTGTACAAGTGCCACCATGCCCTCCACTTTTAGACTGCCATGTAAAAGTACGCAGAAATTTGGGCTTTTGCCAGCCATCTGATTTGTGGAGGGCTCTTCCTCCGTCTCATCAGCGGTGCCTGTACCCATCTCATCCCCCTCTGTCAATGATAAGAGGGTCATCTATCAAATATTAGACATGTGAATAAATTAAAGAAACAAATAAGGAGCAAAACAATCACCTTTATTCACAGCAATGGGCAGTACCAAGTGCCTGGATAAAACGGGAGGGCTGGAGATGTCTCCAATCTCAATAAAACCCACAATCTCCAAGTCTATAGAAAAATGGACATTTAATGTGATTCCGTATCCCTACCAGTAGGTGTCAGTATAATTCCAAAACCACAGCCACATTGACCAGTTATTTGCTTTTTTGTATTTTTTAATAAATCATACTCTTGTGTGCTTGTACCTGTTTGAACTGTTTTGGGAATGGGATCCACCTCCTCATCTATCTGCACTGGTTCTGGCCTTGGAAAGACCTGCACGTCAGAAGCCAGGTTCCCGCAGCGCAGCACAGCATGTAAGGGAGAGTATGCCTGGTCAATCAGCTTGCTGCCAAAACAAGCGCAGTGATACTGTTAATCACAACGTGTCTACATAAACAAATACTACATAAGCACTAAGCGACCATACTACTCACCCAAACATAGCCTGGACACTTTTAAGACAGAGGGGTCCCTCCATAGTGTATATCTGACCCTCCCCACCGTTCAAATTAATCAGCAGCTCCAAGTTATCCAAACCATCAGAGGCTTGAAACTTTAGAGGACATTAAAACACAACAGAGATTAAAGGGAATAAAATGGAAAATTCATACCAAACGCAAATAAATGCTTGCATCTTTATGTTCTTAAAGCAAAATCTTTTGATCTCAATGTTATAAGTCAGATGTCCTAATGGATGTGTGTATGTGTGTTGTACCTCCTCTGCATTGGCGATACACATGACAAAGAGTTTGGAAGGGAACGGGAAAGGCAGAGGGAACTTCTTATCGTCCGTACGTTGTTTCAGTGTTTGCAGGGAATGGCGCAAAGAACCACGGCCAATCCCCATTGCACCATCAGTAACCAGCACCACCTAAAAACAACCATGAGAACAGCATTCACACTGATCAACTTTAACCTCAGAGCCATCAGTACAGCTTGTCACATGACTTATAGCTGCTTTGTGCAAAAACATATATGAATATATTATACCTGGCAAGGGCAGGATGTTCCCCATTCCTGCTGTACTACATTACTGACACCCTGCAGTGCAGCCTCCAGACAGGTCTTATCATAGTCTTCAAGATTGTTTAAGGCCTCCTACAAAACAATGAGCAGGTAGACACTCAGTCAAAACCCTTAACGGGGCAAAATCTGTTATAGTGCACTGACTTGTATTGCTTTTTTGAATTTGGGATGTCTGGCCAGGTGTTTCACCTGCAGAGTATTATAATCTCTGGTGAATGGGACCAGAAGCTCCCAGAGGGAGGAGAAAGCGACAAGTGACGTGAACTCCAGCCTGTAATTTGTTGCCATGTGTTCGAACAACATCGTGAGTCCATGAACGGCCAAGTTCTTCCTCTGAAACTCTTCACTGCCCTCCACTGACACGGGTCGCGTCATGGACAGCGATGAGTCCATAAGAACCACCGTAGGCATGTTTGCAATATCTTCGTTTCACTATATGATGAACGGTTACAGACGAACTGTTTTAAGGATCTGTGTGAGACAAAACGATGTGTTACACTTACACAAGTCATTGACAGAGGGGTTTACGTTAGAAATGAGGATAGAAACACAATGTATACAAAATGCATAAAACTGTTCTTAAAAATGTAGAATGATTAAAAAATGCTTCATTTAAAAAAAACAAGTTTATGTGTAGAACTAAGCAAAGTAATACAGTCTATTCAACATCACTGTCAGTGTATTGCAATAGTTCGCATCATAAGTGATCCGAAAAACATATATGCATATAAACATATATGTCAAAAACATGACATATAATAAATTCTTGTTATTTTCGAAAACAACACGTTGACATCCATACAAAATGTTTTACTTAATTTAAAAAATAAACATCAAGATATTTTTACCCATAGTTGATCCTTTTTTACCAAGTGTGCGCCGTGGTAGGCGGGTCGTGCGGAAACAACAAACACCTGCCAGTTCGTTCCGGGTTGCTATCGAGAGATGGATTTCGTTCATTTTTAAAATCTATTTAGAAATGTATTTATATTATTATAAATTAACTTTCTGCCTTGTTTTAAGAGATGCAGTATATACAGATTTTCAGATCTAGTTCCCAAACAAACTCTAAAACAAATCTGCTAATTTGACTAAATGTAAAATGTTTATACAAATCTGTAATCCATAATCATAATAAAAGATGAAACATGATTTCAGACTTTAGTTTTTTTGTTGTTTGGATCAATTGAATTCGGTTTTGAATTTACCCTCACTCTCTACAAATCTGAATGAGCAATTGGGATGAAATGATTCAAGACATAATGAGAGTGTGAGGAGAGAGTACAGTTAATCCTCTTAAAAGTCTTCAGGTATTAGATATTGTGCTGATCCACGCTGAAGATCTGTCCTGAATGACCTGAACCAGCGCTCACAGCATCATCCGTGTCTTTCCCTGCAGCCCAGCTGTGAGACAGCAGCGCTTCTCGCAACACCGCATGGCAACGCAGCATCATCAACCGGTACGTTTCCTTCGTGTATTAAGGTTTTTCTACGTTGCAAATAAAATATCTATTAAGTTTTAATTTCTGAATAATTGGGTTAGTTATTAAATTAAATTTTCAAGTCCAGTACTGTTATAGCAACCTGTTGCCATCAAGCATCTTGTCACACCGTTTGAAGCTGTATCTATATTTTTATGAAGTGAACGTGCACAGTTATTTAACGTGTATTTTTTGGATCTGCTTGCAACACATTATCTTTGAATTCTGTTTTATATTCTGTTTTCTCAAATAGAAATGTGCAAGACATGCTTTTCCTTTAGATTTATTAATTTAGAAATTTGATTATGTAATTTCTGATTCAATGTAGTTGAAAAGCTGCAATTAAATTAGTGATATACTGAAGTCCATTTTGTCATGCCTCCTACTTTCTGTGTTGTTGATTCAATTGTTGCACTCATTGTTTGTTTCACCCACAGTAAGCACTGTCAGAAAAGACCTGCACTGCAGAAAAAATGAGATGAATCGTTCTGTAAGAGTGCCCTGCACCTCAGCATCTTTTGGGGGTACATTTTGGATGTGCTGGCTTTTATTACCCAAACCAAAAACTCGGTGCCCTTTAGGAAACATAATCGAAAATGTTTCTGACTCGACGAAAGAGACTCCATCTGAGCCGGATTATATTTCTTCTCTCTGGCGTTTTCCTGTGTTCCTTATACCAGCTGACTATTAGAGCCAAACTACCAGAACCCTGGCCGGAACCTCAGATAGCGGAGAACACTGAGGAAGGTTCTGGACAAACTCTAGTGGGACTGTTGGAGGAGATAGGGGTTAGTATTTTAACTGATGTTCAGCCAAAACACACAGATGAGGTCCGACCATCAGACAGAGCTAGGACTTCAGCCCCCACAAAAATACCCACAACTGCAGAGCCACCTACAACAACCACAAACAGGACGATCATCCAGTGCATCTTTGTCGACCCAAACCTTCCCAAACCCACTCCCGTTCCCACTCCATCCATCGGCACCACCACTCTCCCCAATACTACAGGTTCCATTCCTGGAGATGCACCACACATGAAGGGCGAGTACCCGGAGGACATCTTCTCCATTGATGACCGACGTAAAGGCTGGGTTCTTCTCCACATATTTGGAATGGTATACATGTTTGTTTCGTTGGCCATCGTGTGCGATGAGTTCTTCGTCCCGACGCTGGGGGTTATCACATACAAACTGGAAATTTCAGATGATGTGGCAGGGGCTACTTTCATGGCTGCTGGAGGCTCTGCTCCTGAACTCTTCACGTCCTTGATCGGTGTCTTCATCTCGCATAGCAATGTTGGCATTGGAACCATCGTTGGTTCGGCTGTCTTTAATATTTTATTTGTGATTGGAATGTGTGCGCTGTTCTCCCGGGAAATGCTTCACCTCACCTGGTGGCCTCTGTTTCGGGACGTGTCGTTCTACATCCTCGATCTTATCATGCTCATTATCTTCTTTTTGGACAACTACATTATGTGGTGGGAGAGTATGATGCTGGTGTGTGGTTATATTCTCTATGTTTTCTTCATGAAGTTCAACGTACAGATTGAGCGAGCAGTTAAGACTCAGCTCATGAAACACAAGAGCATCGTCAAGGTGATTGCGGTGGAAGTACCAGAGAAGGTATGGTTCATGTGTTTTTTGCTCTTATTTTTTAACTAAAACGCTCATTGTTTACACTCACAGTAAATAAAAATGCCAATCCAGATCGGGCAGTTCTCATTATTCAGATTGTGAAGATGAATTTAATGGTAAAGTGGGAATTTATACACACACCACCAATAAACCAAAGGTAAAATTAATGGTTGTTTCCTACTATTGATTGATAAAACTAAATTGATTTTAATATAAGATAATAAAAATGGCACACATTGTCTTTCAAAAAGCATCACACTTTAATATTTTTGTGTTTAGTTAAGCTTATAATGTGACATGAGCCTCTGTTCTGCTCTGCTTGTAGATTTGATAACAGAGATTCAATAGAATCCCACTCAGGTGAATGTTAGTCACTTATGTTTATTCATTGAGCAGATACGCATGTGTTCGCGTTTTCCTTTGATAAGCAAAAATGAAAAGGATCTCTTGTGTCTGCCGGGCCCAGACATTGTTAATGAGTTGTCTTGAAATAAGTGAGGTATTTGGAGCAGGTGCGTTTGGCTTACAGTCAGAGCTCCATCTGTATTAGTGACACGGCCCGAACACATAATAAAATCACTACACACTTTCTTTGTTTTAAACGTCTTAATGAAGAAAATATTACTCAATGGATCCTTACTAAAAAGTTCCATTCACATAGTTTGTTTGTGGGCATGTCTGTTGCTCTCTTTATTTCATGGACTTTGAGGATGTTGAAACTCAATGATTGTCTGCACCAAAGATGTTCACCTAATCCTTTGAGGGTCTGCTCTGATGTACAAACAGTGTAACATATAGAGTATTTAAACCTGATAAGTGTGATTGAAGCTTATACAATGTAAGAAGGCTTACTAAAGCCACAGGACCTCATGGTCTCAGTCAAACTAAACCCGCTGTATTGAATTTACTAAAGACGATTACCAAGTGCAGCCATTTCAATAGAGATACTCGCACAGAATTTGATACGTTTTTGGAGGAAAGGTAGATAAATAATCCTTATAAGTTACATTTGTAGCATCTCTCAGGTAGGCTATCCCAATATGTTTATCTGTGCAGATTATGGTAGTATGAAAATCTATAGTGTGAAGTGTTCAGTATATGATGAAATCATTGATCTGAATGAGGCAATCCAAACACTACACTCACCTTTATTAGTCAGTTGAGGAAGAAGAATTAAAGTCATGTAGAAAATGCTCAATTGTCAGTTTCTGTAATGTTGTTGCACGCAGGACAATGGGACCTCAGGTGAAGAAAACAGGGCACCTGAACCAGACGACAAGAATCGATTGAAGGTAATCCACATCATACAAACAAACCAAAAGTGATAGATGAATAATTTAACACAAGACATGATTGATTTCCTTTATTAAGTCCTTTCACTCCTCCATGAAAGGGTTAATTTTCTTTACATTATTGTTTAGTACTTGTCATAATTTGAATCTCCTCTTCTGTAGCTTAAGCCTACATTGCAGCGCGGGGGCAGTTCTGCCTCTCTGCACAACAGCACCATGAGAAACACCATCTTCCAGCTGATGATTCACACACTTGATCCTCTAGGAGAAGGTAAGAGCACTTCACTGTCTGCTCCCTCATAATGACAGCCGCACAAACCTTTCTGATCTTCCACTGTTATGTGTAAAATTCCTAAAATATATTCGGAGCAGATTACAAATCAGTTTTCAGCATCACATATGTAACTGATTTGAAATGTTCAACGTTATTGCAATGCATTGTGGGATTGTCTTCCCCACGCATGTATGCATATGGACATATCCTAAAATTAGGCATTTACGAAGCAGCAGAATCAAATTATCGACGTTTATCAACTGTTGTGCCAGAAGCACGGCCACATTACTTGAAATCATTTTGAAAGCATAATCAATCCCTAAAGCTTCATTTTCATATGAATTAATAAATTATGATGACTTTATTGAAATAAAATAAGGAAGCAAAGCAACTTGAAAAATGAGAAGAACATTCATAGACCTTAATAGGTCCTGTTTATTAATCTTATACGGGACCTTTTTACAGACTGCCACAGAACTGTTGGTGTATTTTTTATGAAAAGTTCTTAATCTGTTATCTCAAACGCTGTATAACAGAGGAGTCCATTTGTCCTTCTCGTAGTACAAATGGATTAGCAAGGCATGTTCTATATAATGACTGTACTAAATCCTGATTGATACTAAGAAGATAAATAGCTCTTTCTCAGTATATGGAGTGAAGAGTGATTCATAGAAGTGAGAGGAGGTATGGGCTTAAAGCAGTGTCACATCACTGCTGTATGCAGTGATGTCACATCATGTCACATCAACCTGTATGACACTGTATGACATGCAATAGACTACAGTTTTCACATTGCACATAATTGATAAAATTATGTACAGAATGACAAAAAAACAAATTTAACATTAAGACATGACACAATAAAACATACATTTAGAAAATACTACAAAATATACATTAACATATGTTTAAAAGGTGCATTGACACACAGTAGTCCAGTATCCCATACTGGCGTTCTTGCAAACAGTTTGTGTAATATAGCAACCCTGTTGATGAGGTCTCTGTGGGTCCGTGGTTTGATGGATGGGGGTCTCCTGTGGCTGATGACCTTCAGCCGTGTAGTACCTGTGCTCTCAGAGTCTAAACATAACCTCTCAGCACTATACTGCTCCATCTTATTAAGCAGCTTTTGACTGAGCTCATAAAGGCTGGATCAGAGCCAGTCTCCTGGACCTCATGCTGTTTGTGATATGCACTTCTCATCTACAGGCTGTATTTGTTGACAAACTTAAATTTTCATGTGTGCCATTACTTCCTATTCATGCTTTGACAAACTACATTGGGCTTAATACATTTTGATCAGTTGCATTAATTTCATAATCATAATGTATCGTGTAATGTAATACAATGCAAAATGTATAGTACTGCAATGGTAGTTTTATAAAGGCTAAAATTACATTTATAAAACGGTAAGATCTGGACCTTGATTCTGATTGGTTGAGCCGCGTTCTAAGCCATTATAAAAGACCCGATAACTGCTGACCGCATTACACAGCCTAATCACTGTGCCAATGTTGTTGCGTCTGTGTTGGTTGGCTTTGCTACACATTTTGAATAACTGTTTTTAAAAGCACTAAACCCCACGAAGCAGTGGGTCACAAGTGCATTTCTGAACAGCTAAGTGGGTTTTAGTTACGCCCCTTAGCTGTTATAAAATGCACTTTAACCCACTGCTTCTTAGGGCTTATTGGTTTGGTTGGTAACCAGAAAGAGGGTTTCCTCACAGACGAAAAATATAAGAAATTAAATAAATACTAGAAAATAAAAATGTGCATGTGGAAATATATGTCAGTGAGGATATGTGTGGTTTTGAAAGGCATATTGATCATGGTATTTATTGTATATGAATCTACTTTTACTCATTAGAGTCAGTGTTAAATGGCGGTGCAAAGGCTAGAAGCTCTTTGGAATGTAAAGGTAAGGGGGTTAGTGTACGTGATGTCGTTCTTGTGATGTGGTTGCCTTTCTGTAGTAGCCTGTGAGATGCGAGGACATCACGTTGTATTACGACTCTGAAATAAGCACATTTGTAATTTGTCCCATTGTTGACCGTTACAGTCAAGATCAAGTCCACATTCAAGAACAAAATATCACAGCTATATTCTTCCTTTCCTGGTTTGCAGTGAAATTTAAAGACAAGGCTCAGATTTTGAACAGCATGGCCCGGGGGAAGGTAGAGAACAAAAAGAAGGAAAAATCGGGTGAAGGTGAGATTTTATAATCTTAGTGTGTTTAATTATGATTGCACGGAGCTTTGTAGACAGGTCAGTGCATTGCGCATCTGCATCACAGATGAGCTCTGTTACATATTCATAATGCTTATTAATGTTGCATTTCCACAAGCGCTGTACTACCAGCTGTGTGTTGGATGAAAGGTACAAAGAGAGGGCACGCTGCCAAGGGTTTGGCCCATTTTGTCATATGCGCAGCATCCTGCATTCCATGTTTCCACCTTTTGTTTCTTCTTGAGAGCTGCTTTACACATTAGCTGACATAATGACCAAGCTCCATCTCATGAATTAAATATGAGAAGCTTGGAATCGACAAGGACTGTTTTGTGCCAAATCCAAGCCAAGCTATGGCGACATTTTTCCTTATTCCTATTGAATACACCTTCACTCCATATCTGGGAGAAGTAGGAGATTGTTGCAACATTTTTGCTTATTGAAATGACTTTCATTTTCACATTTTTTATGCTTGTTTTTTTCTCAGTTGGTGATCGAACAGACCAGCCTAAGGATTCGGATGACTCAAGTCCTGCAGCAAAGGAAGGAGAAGCGAATCAGAAGACTGAGACACCAAAGGTGGGACCATTCCTTCGTCTAAAAGTGGTTCGGAAGATTTGAGACACTTGTGTCTTATTGAGTCTTTAACTTGCTAAACTCTCTATTTAGGAAAGAGACGCTGCGGCAGGAGGTGGATCAGAGAATCCAGGAGGCACAGACGACTCTGACAGCAGTGAGGAAGATGACAGTGATGAAGACAGCGATGAAGACAGCGATGACGATGAAGATGAAGCTGAAGGGGGGGACAATGAAGAACCTCTGACCTTAGAGTGGCCAGACACCAGACGTAAACAGGCTACATATTTGTTTCTGCTGCCCATCATCTTCCCACTGTGGCTCACAGTTCCAGACGTCAGAAACCCTGTGAGAAACCAAAATCGAAACAAAAAACATTCATGCATACATGATTGTTATGTGTTTGTTGTGTATGTGTTCCACTAGCTGTCTAATGTCTGATCTTGTAGTTGATTGTGTTTTACAGGCATCTAAGAAGTTCTTTGTCATCACTTTCCTCGGCTCGATAGTCTGGATTGCTATATTCTCTTACCTTATGGTGTGGTGGGCACATCAGGTAAGTCTAGAAAACATCTGATTGTCCTTCAAAGTCAGTTCCAATTATCAGTAAAATGGTATTTTTTCTCTCTTAGGTGGGTGAGACCATTGGCATTTCAGAGGAGATCATGGGTCTTACAATCCTGGCAGCAGGAACCTCCATTCCTGATCTAATAACCAGCGTGATTGTTGCTCGAAAAGGCTTGGGAGACATGGCGGTCTCCAGCTCTGTAGGCAGCAATATTTTTGACATCACCATGGGGTGAGGGAAACGAATAACAGCCAAGATGTGAAATGTCTTCCCTTTATTGATGTATATCCATAATGCAACTGTATTTCACACGCTTTTGCAGGTTGCCGGTTCCCTGGCTGATGTTCTCGTTCTACCATTCATTTGCTCCGGTGCCGGTGAGCAGTAACGGGCTCTTCTGTGCCATCGTACTGCTCTTTCTCATGCTCATCTTTGTCACTATTTCCATCGCTGCCTGTAAGTGGAGGATGAATAAAGTGTTGGGATCCATCATGTTCGTTCTCTACTTTGTGTTCCTGGTGCTCAGTGTGATGCTAGAAGACCGAATCATTGTGTGTCCCGTGTCCATCTGAACACAGCTGTCGGACCTGTTGTTTTCATTACACCTCAACGTTAACCCGCAACACATATCCATGTGGATACACTTGATACCACACCAAGTGTTCTGAACGGTAACTTTACATACAACATATGGTTTTTGAAGCGTCCCTGGAACTGCGGAAATTATTTGTGAAAAAGCTGATGCAAAATAACAATTTAGTTATTTTATGTTTATACCAAAAATATACACATTTGTTGTCACTATATACCCATCAACATAAGAAAATGTATGACCTTTATCACATATTTCCAGTTTAACGCCATAGGGTGATGTATAAATGGTCTTAATGCCGACATATCTGTAATGTCCCTTTAATTTTAAGTAGTATGTGGATATCACAATTGTTTTTTATTTATATTGTGGTTTATATTGTGAGTTTTTAGAAAGATATGGTGAAGCTCTTTTCAAAATGTATGCAGAAGTCACTAAATTTAGAGAAATTGTGATCGTATTGTGAATGATGTAATTCTGCAATGGAATTATTTTTGTTACAAGAAAACTGTCATTAGTGTGCATTTTAAAAACAGATGTTGTGCTGTAAAATATGATTTAAATCGTCGTATAACAAATAACTATTTATTACTGATGCCAATATATAGACGCAGAAAATAATAAAGAGACCATACCAAATTTTAATTTAATCAGAAATTCTAAATATATTGTGGCCATTTCATTTCGGTGTCTGTTGAATTTAACAAAATCAAACCTCAGGAGTGACGGGACCCATGAAAACTGTTAAAAATCCAGGTTATCACATAAAAAATAATTTTGAACTTTTCCTAAATACATGTACAGATAGTAATGTTGTACTGCTTAAAAGTGAGTATTTTCTTTGTAGTCTTTGATATCTGAAAAAATACAGAGCACCTTTCTGTTATTTTCACCTGCTCTCCATTTTTCTTTTTCAGAAAATAAATGCAAATAGAAACAATATTTTTTTTTAATTTTGAGAGAAATATTGTTAGAAGTTAACAGAATGAAACAAATTTATCAACTTTACCACCTATAAATAATAATAAAAAAAATGAAATATGAAAATAATCATTTTTAAATGGTCTCATTTTTTTTCTTTGACTATATTATACTGAAAAACTATTGTGAAAAAACAAGTTCCTGTTTGTACAATATAGAGTCAAGGGTTGTTTCTGAATGTCACACATTGTGTCTCTTCACTTGTTTGAGTGTAAAATTAAAAGGAGGTTCTAAATGTGGCATGTGTTATTCTCTTTTCAAGTGAAAAGTAACAAACATACTGGAGCTGGTTTGAGTACCGTATGTTTATTTACAGTTCTAAACATTTGATCTGGCTCAGATCTGACAAAATGATATATACAAATATAAATAGAAGTAACAAAAGGAGTGATATGTAAAGCACATTGCCCTAACATAACATGTTAAAAAACAAACAAATAATTAACCATCTTGCACATTACCAGCTTTAAATGAGCTTACCATGAAATAGATCAGTTTTTCACTACACTATGCCAAATGATCTAACAAAGCAGGTGATAGAAAAACTGCTCCTACATTGTCAGCAGAATACTAATATATTTCGTTTGTATTAAATGTGTAGTTTTACACAGCATCAGGTCACTAAACAAAATAACACTTTTGTAAAAAAAATCATCCTACATGGGGCAGTATTATCCGTTGTTTTCCCACTCCGGACATAAACATCAATGCATCACTGTGTATTAATACATATACAGTTTTTTCACATATGATGGTAAACTTATGGTACGCTTATCAGGAGCTTTTACAATTCAGAAACTCTCCAACCAAACACATTCAAAGTGCAACTTCGATTAACAATGATATTATTGAATGGTATTCAAATACAACGGTTCCAGTTACTATATGTTAAGAGATAGAATTACACTAAATGAAGTGTTTGTATGCTCATCGGCTTTGTGTAATTTGTATCATGACGATTACTGTACAATATAAATTAAATGTTAAAAAAAATGAGTTCTACAGTAGCGTAGACAGGTCAAGCGTAGTCTCAAAAAACAGTCAATTTTTACCCTTTACCTCATACTTATATACTTCCTTACACTTTATACCCTGTTATAATTTGTCTCTATAATGTTTGTACATAATTGGTCCAGCCCAAGATAAGGCATTTCTCACCTCAAAATCCCACTAAACGTACAACTCATGAAAGAATATTTGGTCCAGTTCTGTACCTCAGGAGTTAAATCCATATTAATACTGACAGTCAACCACCACTGGTCCCCAGGACCAGAACATCGAACACAACTCAAAATGAAACCTGTACACAACAAACACCATATTCTTTACAAACGGAGACACATCAGTTATAACAAATTTCTGTCTTAAAAAATAACTGTATCATACAAATATTTAAAATAATAATACACATATGTACACAAAAGTCTCTCCGTAGGCGTTACGCTGTATACAAGTGCCCATAGATCCCAGCGGACTGTGTGTTGTGGGGTTGTTTATTGTGCTTCTATACTACGCGTAAATATTGTGACTGAAGTTTGATTGTTTTACAGCTAGTGGTCGCACATCCACTCCACGATTCACTCTGTATGAACTGATGGAGTGATAAAATGACCTGAGCACAATGCTATTGCTCCTATTCTACAATGACCTCAAGTTTACCTGAATGGTGCTAAAGGATTTAAATGTGGCCCAAAAGCGTCTGAGAGGGGTTGAGACAGATGGAAGAACAAATGTTAAGGAAAGCAGGTGATAAAATGGATAATGTACATAGAAAAGCATTCTAGACCTGTGCCAAAACAATCACAGAGACAGCCAGGGACAGTCTCTACATGGGACCACATGAGAACCAGAGGTAGCTTTGGTTTCAATAAATGTTCAGGATCACACGAATGAAAGCGTTCCTTCTTTGGCTGGACCTTGGACCTCCAGGATGTCTTGATGACTTTGTGCCATGAATGCGAGGAAAGAAAGAGGAATGAGAAGATTAATAAAGGTGAAGTCACAGGACAGGCAGCCCGAAGGTTCTTCTGCACTCCATGACTCCAGCGCTAGGTGGTCGGTCACAATTGTGGGTCATCTTGACCTGGCTGGGAGTCAACCGGTCATACGCCATTTTGTATTCGCGGTCAAATGCATCTGAGGACAAAAGAGTACACTCAATTATTATTGAGTATAACAGAGTTTTGCATAATGATGGAAGTCACATACCAATGAGCTTACCAATATTGATGCTACTCTTGCCCAAAGCCACCAATGACAGGAACAGGATGTCTCTATATAAGCTCCTGGATATAAAACAAGTTTTTTTAATGAGTCTTAATAAATATGCATTCTTTACAAAGCAAATAAGAATGTTTTGATGATGTCTTTTGTCCTACCGTTGTCTGACAAAGCCCAGTCTAGTGCCCATCAGCTGCAGTATTTGACTCATGGGGTGGTAGACATCATTCTTCTGGATGCTCTTCACGACGCTCTGCAGCAGCTCTAGACTCATCGCCTGCTCCTCTTCCCACACAGCAGCAGATACTGCAGGATTTGCACCTGTTCGGATATACAGATTATGACGTAGCTGCCCAGTGCCCTGCATGTCTAATGATAACCGCTGAGGTGAACATGGTGTCAAGGCCTTGCAATGCAGTTGCTAAGATGCTCCGAGTAATTTTCCTTTTTGATGCAAGAAAACTACATAACACTAAATATGAGACTTTTATTTTTCCAAATATTGCAATATACTTTTTTATATTGTTGCCCTTCATATTTACAGTCATGGGGCTCACTTTTTACTAAACTTCTGAGATCGTAAGACATATTCTTACAATATGATTTCCAGAGCAAGTAGCAGGGCTGGATAGGGTCCTGATGCAGTCTAGGGTTGTCCCAAAGGATCTGGACCAAGACATTCTTGCTATCTTCTGACACACAGCTTTGCAGAGGCTGTAACAAACGTGCAAAAATGGAGATTACTGAAAATTCACCACCAGCAAATCAGATAACATAGCAGATATTGCAAATGCTATTGATAAAGTGTTATCGGAGTATCGCATGAGAATACCCAAGCAACTTACCTGAGCATCTCTGTTGTAGTGTTTGGAGCTCAGATAGAGTCCTGGCAGGCTGCTGGGTAGGTCCAGCCTACGGAAAAACCACACCAGGTTCCAGAAGACGATGGGGTGGTGATCCACAATGGATGCGGATGAGATGGCCTGATCGCCCTCGTTCTCCAGTAAGCTCTCCAGTTCCTTCCAAAGCACCAGAGGACTCAGATAGGGAACAGTTACTGGCTCCTGCAGCACAAAAACACCCAAACGAAAAGATTCAAAAGATTGAAGGGAAATTTCACACAAAAATGAAAATTCTTTCATCATTTACTCAGCCTTTTGTCATTTTAAACCTTTATGACTTTCTTCCACAGAACACAAAAGAGATATTTTGAAGAAAGTTGCTGACCGCACAGCACTGGCCCCCATTCACTTCAATTGTATGGACACGAAACCAATGCAAGTGAATTGGTGTTAGTTAATAACATTCTTCGAAATATATTTTTTTTGTGTTCTGAAAGAAAGTCATACAAGATGAGGGTGAAAATGAGAATTTTCATTTTGGGTGAACTATCAGTTTAAAGATAAACAGGTTCTTTCTATATAAAAACACTTCCTATTCCATCTTAATATGCAAAAGAACTTTAGTTAAGTTATTTGTCAGTTGATATCTCTGACACAACTTAATAAAAATTCATTTTTTTCTTACAAGTGGTAGAAAAGACACACGTCAGCATTAAAGACATTCAAGGTTTTTGAGAAACTTACAGGGTCTTTTTTGCCATTGCTGTTTGGTTTTCTCGTGGCATTTTGATCTTCTGAAATATCCTCATTTTCATCTGTCTGGACAGTATGAGAGTCTTGAGTTTCTTGGTCTCCCAGGTTTCTGATGTCCACATTAAGCAGAGGCAGAAATGGGGAGCCGCAAAACGGGCATGTGCTGTTGAGATTGGAGTCGTCAGCTGTCCAACCGGCCATAATCTCTTCATCATACACCAAACACTCACAGGTGTTACAGCGTGAACAACTGGACATCCGTACCTGGACAGACATTCAAAAGTTAGCCTTGATAGAGAATTTTAACGTATTACACAGCTCTGTGATATAGACCTCTGATTGGTCAACAAATCTTATAGTCAATCTTTGTAAATACAGCCTACATAGTAATTTTTAACTCAATTTATCAATATATTAATCCATTTATTTAAATATTTTTTAAGTAGCCTTAATGTAGTATACAGTCAGTTCATTATTTTCATTCTCAAAGGGGTCATTTTGCAATAAAGGATACAGACAGCGTTTATTTTGTCTTAATTGACATGTAAGATATTCAGCTGTCTGTATTTACTGCTACATTTTCAAGACTTACATCAATATCATAGTTCTGCCCCATCTGAGCGAGGTTCAAATCTGCACCCACATCTGGACTCTGCAGAGCTTTCATTAACGTCAAAGATGATCCTGAAGGATGAAAGATAAAACACAATTTACTCCCTGCAGCAAAAAGAGATTGAAAGAGCTCAATCTTCTCCAAAAACAAGTCACATTTCAAGGTGATTGCTAGCGGGGATTATGAATGTTAATTCGGAGGCGGCTGAATGAGGAGAGGCTCTACAGACATCTACCACAAGGGCTTGTATGCGCATGTGAGTGATTGGGGGCACTTCAGCGCAGCCCCATCCCCCTGATAAAAGAGCTCCTCAAAGACCCCATTACGCTGCTATGTCTGATGGCCTATTTCTGCAGCTGCTCGAGCAGAAATGATGTCCAGCCTCACAAACAACACACAAAACTTTACATCCATATGCTAAAACATATCCAACGAATCGGGCACGACAATGACACAAAAACTTAAGAGTTATTAAGAATTAAAGGGACATCCCCCATTTATTTAAATTTATCTGTTTTGTTACTAACATTCTTCCAAATATCTTCCTTTGAGTTTCAAAGAATTTGATACAGGTGTGTAACAATCTAAGGTTGAGTAAATGATGACAGAATGTTCATTTTTGGGTGAACAATCCCTTAAAACATTTTGTTCCTTCCCTTCGTTCTTGGTTTTCTTATTGTGCTACATTTTCTTTGTGCAATCTTAACCAAGAACAGGAAACTCATGTAAGAGCCTCATGAGTCATTTTCTAATATGCAGAGGTTCTATTTTTAGTATATTCAGAGATGTTATTCAGCAGAAACCTCAAACAGGGAACCATTTAAAATGTTATAATGTTTTATTAACCTTTGATATTTAGGGCAATTTCTCAACAAAAGTGAACACTAGGGGGCGTCACCAACTTTCAAGACCTCAAGATGACTTTAAATTATTTAAAATAAGACAAAACAAGTATCAAAATAGGCTTAAACTAATCAAAATATATATATTTCTTAGTGTCTGGTTATTTTATAACGTTTATACATATCTTTAGTTATTTCAAAATCTAAAATTGTGAGTGATGGGGCTTCAAATATTGGTATGGACAATAGGTTGAGATCTTATTTAGTGTCTGAATACATGTATGACATCTCGCTGGTTTTGAAACCATACAATGGGGACCAATGTTGTTTGGTAACAAAGATTTTTAAAATATCGTCTTTTGTGTGCTGCACATTAAAAAAATAAATTCAGTTTTGCAATGACATGAGGGTTAATAATTAAAGAATTTCATTTTTAGGTGAACTGTCCCTTTAAGATTGAAGCCCCTTAGGCTTACCAATTGCAAACAGTCATATTTCTTCCTGAAAATCTGTTCTTTCCTATAATCTCTGCAATAGCTGTGAGAGCCAAACTAGGGCACCTAACTAGGACTTGGAGTGCATGACAAAAAGAAGACACTTTTATTATATAACCGAATGAAGCAGTGAATGCAGCACACACACCAGTGAGGGAGGATTGGCGGAAGAGTCGAGCCGGTGTGGACGGGCTTTCGATGCTGGTTTTTATCCTGTTAGGACTTCTCCTGGGCCGCGTGATGGGATGAGCTCCATCCCGCTGGGGAGAAGAAAGCCTGTCGGGGTCCACGCCAGAATCACTCTCAATAAGAGAAGAGCACTCAGGGTCAACTGACCCGAGCGAGGACACGCTGACCTGGTCCGAGTTCAAATCCTAGTGGGAGAAAACAGAGTTAGATTGCAAAAACAAAAGCACCATTTCCCAGAACTTCAAATATGATGTCATATTAACCTGCGCAATGGAGGTCTGTGAGGAAAGTCGCGAATACAGGCGACTGGCTTTCTCAGCGACGCCCTTTCCTGCAGACAGGAAGCTGCTCTTGAACACGTCCAATGTCGGGGTGAGCAGAGAGTCCATGGAGAAGGATGAAGTGGAATGAGAAGGTGAAGAGGGAGAGGCCAGGGAGTTGGGCCGTGGTTCCCTGGCCCTACGGGCACGCCCTTGAGGGAGGGAGGGCGAAGAGAAGAGTCTGGTTCGTGGCTGAGGTTGAAGCTGAGAGGTGATGGGAGAGCCGACCGCTGCAGACATGAGTGGAGAGCTATGAGGAGAAGGGGTTTGGGGTCCCTTCAGCTCCACGCTGAGAGACCGCTGGCTTATCGGGCTACTTAGGTTGTTCATGTAGTGTTGAATCTCTTCAGCCAGGTCTCGTCGAGCGGTGAGGGTGTCCGCATTGTCCCCCTCACTGTGGTCTTTGGTCTCAGCGGCCATGAGGGAGAGAGGATCAAATCCTGCTTCGATCCCTGTTCGTTTTACAGTTTGCCCAAGAGCATCGCTGCAGCTCACACTCCTCTCCATGGCAACGTGCTCCTTCTCCATGGCTACCATGCAGCTAACAGTCCTCTCCACAGCGAGTTTAGGTGGGCTCATGACGCCCCCCACTGCTTGTTTTTTGCCTACTGTGTTTTCTGGGGTTAAATCTAGTGTGCTGGGCCTAACAGGTCTTTCTCCGAAGATATCCAGAGAGTTTGGCCTTTTGGATTTTGGGAGGGCTTTAGAGAAGACACCGCTGGATTGTACGTTGGATGCGGATGGATGGAAACCAAGCACTGGGGAGGAGTTTTCTTTTTTCAAGGGCGTCATCTGACACACTGAAATTTGTCATAAAGAAATAGAAGATGCTTTAAGACAAGGTATTACAAGGTTTAAATGACTTGCAGTGCCACTCTTTACCACTTGGTGGAACCAAACCAAAGAGGTGTTTAGTGTATAACAACACTTGTTCAACATGTTCAGAAAGAAATACAAGCGCCTGCTTACTTTCTACAATGCATACTTTAGTCTAGAAAGTGTGCAACAGTAAATTACATGTGTATGTAGTGCATGTATTACATTACAATCTTAATAATAAAACGCTACATTTGTAATTTGGCAATTGACAAATATAACATACATATGTGCTACGGTGTGACATAGCAAACGTTTAGAAAACAGCTAATTAATAAAAAAATGTAATCATTCATAATTAATTATATGTATTAATGTAATAATGTATTAAATATAGTATATTTGGATTCTTAAATGACGTATGAGTTTTTCTAAATGTTTGCTGTCACACTACAGGACAGGTTTATTTGTCAACTACCCAATTCCAAACATACCATGTGTATATTTAAGAAAAGAGATTAAAAATGTTACTCACATGGGCTTCTGTCCTTCTCCTTCATGTCGGGAGATGAGATATGCTCCTCAACTCCTCCTAACCTCACCTCCTCTTTAGACAGAGAGTCATAACCCTGATCCGACTGGCCGCCTGAAACAATACATATAAAACCACTTAAAAAGTGCAACTGGGAACAGTAGAGCACATATAAAATGCTTCATAAATGTTTAATGTGAAGGATAGATTTTACAGAGCTCATCAGAATGCTCACACTGACTGCATCGTACACTTGAAGATGACACTACAAATTTTCAGGTGATTTGATGCACCAGAATTTTGGGGATCTATGCTTCAAAAACAAAGCTATTTCTGCACATCCGAACACAAGATAACACAATTTTACATCACGAAAAAGATGCAGATTTGTTCTCGCATAAACTATAATAGGGTAGAACACATTTCCACACACACAGGGTGGTTACTTCTGAGTCACACTGAGAAAACTGATGGGGCATAAAGCTGACATCATAGCACTGCCTCCAGAGGAGAGCTAAAATAACATCATTAGTCATTCCTCGTTTTCTTTCTAGCCTCTTTGACTATTTCATAATTTTAGTAATGTTTCTGCTATAACTAGTAGGTTCTATTCTGTCACATCACTAAAGCACCCTGTAGGAAAGTCAGTTCATTTGGCAGCCATCTTGGTTACTCCCCCAGAGCAGCTATTTTCCCTGCAGAAAATACATAGAAATCCAACAGAAACAGTCACAGAATTTCTAATGGCTTCCATTAAAATACCATTATAAACCATTAGCTTTTTGTATTAAAACCATTACAACATTTATTTGGTAGTGTGTTTTGTGCATTATTCCAATGGGATTAATGGTGTTCTCTCGGTTTCCATCTGCCAGATAAAATCCATTAAATCCATGCAGTACGATTCCCATTATAACCTTTTAAAATGTTCTGTTTTCCTCAAGGTTCTATAGTTTCCTTGTTTGTTTTTCCAATGTAGGATATTCGGGAAAGACCAAACTCTCTAAAGCCCAGAACATAACAAACCGGCGTCGAAGAACAAGCAATTATGAAATTCAGCTGTGGTGTTGCATCACATGTGTTAGGGGAAATTGTGCACAACACATAAAAACTAGTCCACTAAATACGACTTGTTTGACAATGTTCGACTCTGGTTTAATAATGTATTTCAAATCAACAAAAAGGGCAGGCAAATGCATCACTTAACGTATCATTTGTGATTGATTGAGTTCTTTCACTCCCCATTTTCGCTGTCAACATAAAAAGACAAATCACTTGACGCTACAATCTAGTTAGAACACAGTGTTACTCCACCACAACAAGCATCACTGCCCAGAGCTTTGCAATACTTCAAACAGCCTTTCAAACACATCCACTTTCTCCTCTCATGTCTTTCAGCAGATTCACAGAACCAGATGTGTGAGGCTAATGTGTGCTTGAAGAGAGACGAGAGACTGAAAGTGAGAGTAAAAAATGACAAGAGGAAAGAACCTGCACTCCCACAGTGAAAAATAATGACTAAGTTATCTGAGAGACTTCAGACGCTGTGAAAGATACAGAGGCATGTTCTGCTCCGCGGAGGACTGATGATGGAGGAGAAGAAAGGTGGAGAGTGAAAGCAGAGCGAGTACCTGTGCTGGATCTGTCATCGCTGGAATCCATTTTAGTGAAGTCGGTATCGATAGAAGCTCGCTCTGCCAAATCGTTGGAGCTGTCCAGACTGCCATGGCTGACGTTGTCAAGATCGCTGGCATCTGCTTGAGAGAGAAAGGCAGTTAGCAGAGGACTTACACAGAGTAACATATTTAAAAACCACAGTCTGTGATGTGAATTTCAGTCGGGTGCCCACAGCATAAATCAGATTTCAAAAGGCCAGCAAAGCCAAACGAATGCATGCAATGCGGTTTTCCTTTGTGTTTTCCTCTTTTATTTGATCTTTTCTTACAGTAATTTTCTTTCAGACTCAACACACAGTAACTATCCATCAATGTGTAGAGGTATTCAAAAATGCCCCTTTGGGCTTTAAATGACTCTTACATATATTTCTCTGCTGTGTACTGTATATCAAATTTTGTTTTGCTCATATTGCTAAAATCACCCTGAACAACCAAGCTGGAGTGTTTTTGTGTGGTGATGGTGACGCAGCTTTTTTTAATTACGAAAGCCCCACATGCACTTCTTCTAATGCAGTATACAGGGGACTGTGTGGGAAAGGATGAGATCGAGTGATCACAGACTGTGAACTTTTCGGGCTGCTATCCATTCATAGCTTAATTGGACCCCATTAAAGCCGTTCTAGTTCAGCAGGCAGTCTGGATCGAGCCTGGAGGAGGGGGAGACGGTACTCTCCCTCAGGCACCAGACTCGGGTTGAGCAACCCCGACTCTGTGAAATTCGAGATTTTTTTGACAGTTTCTGCTTCCCTATAGTCTAGGCTGGACTGTCGACCCACAGGCTTGTTATAAAACTAGCTATTTTGTACAGAAGTGTAAATAACAAGCAACATTTCTCCAAGATCATCTGGAAATGATTTTTACATAGCATGTTGCAGTGCATTATGAGATATAAAGAATACATGCAATGCCACCATCATGTGTAACCAACTTTGTTTTTACAGCCAATTTAACATTCTGAGGAATGTAAAGAAATCGTGTTTAAGTGGGGGTGTTAGAGTTTACCGGACAGATTGGTGTCTTTCGGGTGGGTGGTCTGTCTCCTCCACATTTGTTTAAACAGCACCACACCCCGAAGCACATTTCTCAACTTTCCCCACAGGAAGTAACCCCCTCTGGTGGAAGATGGCCACGTGCTCTCCAATACAGCCTGAGGATATACGCACACAAACACGCATACAGATTAACTACATAATTCTACAGAGCAACGCCTGTCATTATCTTAAGTAGATTGTGTTCTCTCTCAAGGACTAGCAGTAATTACTCTGATAGAATTGGAACAACACTCAGACTTATGTGTCCCTGTAAGTGTGTCCTCATTTTGGGACATTGTATAAAGCAGAAAAAATAAGGTTCCCCGGGGAGACGACTTTTGTTTGGTGATAATGGGGATAAAAAAATGTGCCAGCTCTTTTGCCAACTTCACGCCCTTGAGCATAAGAATAAAACACCTACTTAAGATAAATCTGCTCTCCGTGTCTTCTGAAGATAAAATTTCATGGAATTTAAACAAATTTGCAGCTGGTTGGCTTTAAAGTTTAAAGGGATAATGGACTCAAAAAAGGCACATTTTTTATTATTCGCTGAATCTCATGTCATTTCAAACCTGACTTATTCTGCAAAACACTAAAGATATTATGAAAAATGTTGGTAGCCAAACAACAATGGCACCATTTGACTTCCATTGTATGGTCACAAAACATTTCACAAAATATCTTCTTCTGTGTTTGAGTCATATACAGGTTTTGAATGACATGAGGGTAAATAAATGTTGAGAAAATGGTAAACTATTCCTTTAATAATTACATCTGTAAACAAAAATCTGTTTTATAAATCCCTCCTTTTGACATTTACATTAATGCAAAAACATGAACACAATTTCAATCGAGGCTTAGATGTCCACTAATTGTAATAATGTTGACGTTTAAAAAAGCGCTTACCCTATTATAGTATCCATATGTTATTGCATTGGGCTGCACACCAGCTTTCTTCATCTCAAAGAGAACCCGAACGGCAAGAACAGGCTGTCCATACTGCCCACACAGCTGCATCAGAACCCGGTAACAGACCTTTAGTGAAGCAGAACCAAACAATAAATTACAAAACCACAACACAGACAGAAATATCCGCCAGCTAGGTGCAGCACAAACTGTTCTGGTGAATAACTGATGGAGGTGTATTAGCTGACTCTACCTCATCTGGGGGCTGCAACTTTTTGTCCTGCATGTTCCTCAGCACATCGTAGGCAGTATGCAGCACCCGCACTTTAGAGTGGCAAGCGCTGACGTATGCAGGCAAGGAGATGAACCACAGGCCGTTGCAGTGCCGGAGAAGACACTTAGACCACATCTGAGGGATGGAGGAGTAGGTCTTAGCCATCTTCTGGGCTGATTTGATCTCCTACGGAGAGAGGATGAGAGAAAGGACGGGGGTTTGAGAAGAGCGATCGTGGGGTGTGATTTAATGGGATTATTGTATGAAAGACAGACCTGTTGTGAGCGTCTAAAAATGGCAGCTGGGCTGATGGGACTGATGTGTCTCAAAACTGAAGGTGCTGTGGGGACTCTGGGACCATCCTGAAGTTCAAAGAGTCGGATGTTCAGTACCGGAAACCCACTGTAGCTGCATAAAAATAAAACACAGTTTGATGTAAGAACATTATCTTTGTTTGCATATTGTTGGTTTAAAACTAACAACAGTTGGAGTCAAAATTTTTGTGATGCTATTATCACCAATTGGAAGTGCAAATGTTACTGCTTTTAGGTGGTTTAATAAGTGTTTCTGTGTTGGGCTATTTATGATGCTCGAAACAGCATTTAAACCAGCACAATGTTAACATAAACAAATTACAAACGTCAGGTTTACTAAGCTGAACCATATACAACATGGAAAAACACAAGCTATAAATAGAACAGACAAGCCGTATGACCAGACCCAGATAGAACCTGCTGACTCCTTTTTTTCACTGAGGAAAAATCTCTGAAGTAAATCTAACAGTTTAGATGCGTTGAATGAAGCTTTAAGAAACAAAATACCTAATGGCAACTGAAAGCTTAACATCTGGTTAGCCAAAATTAAGAGAGATAAAATAAAGATTTTATTCACCCTTACGTCATTCAAAACCTTTAACTGACTTTTCCTTCGGTGGAACACAAAAGAAGATATTTCGTGAAATATATCCGTGGTTTTGTATCCATACAATGAAAGTCAATGGGGGACATTGTTGTTTAGATACCAACGTTCTTTAAAGCAAAAATGTTTGTTCTACATAAAGAAAGTTACTGGTTTGATATGACAACACTGTAAGTAAATGATGAAAGAATCTTCATTTTTGAGTAAACTACCCCCTTAATTTACAAATATGAAAAGTGCAGGGAATAGATGCGTGACCTCTGCAGAAATCCCCTGATCTTTCTGCACTGTTCTGCGAGAGCAGAATCCGTGTGGTCCTGCTCTTAATTCAATACATGGGAAATGTTCACAACCTTAATCTTCAATGTCAAGACACCCCACTGTAACACAATCATACCAAATCCCAAAATAACACATCCACCTAAAGTAATCACACGCTCCCTGTGGAGGCTGTATTGTTGCTTATAGGGAGAGTTTCTGTGAACATTGGATCCTTAGAGAGCTTTTGGAAGAGCTTTGCTGGGGATTATATACAGCATTGGTAAAACACGCTGTCTGTGGTGTCCTGCCATGCATGTGCACTGTGGATTTGTATGCATGAAAATATGTTTGGTTTTCATACCTGTACACCAAAGGTGGCTCCTCTCCCTCTGGCAGTGCTGGCAGCTCTGGGGGGGTGATGTAAACCGTGTGCTCACTACGGTGCGATTCGTCAAGTTCAATAAGCCTTGTGTCCTCGGGTTTCTCACTGTCGACCTAAAACAGACACACCCTTTGTTAAACTTCAGTATTCATATGTGCATACAAGAAGTGTTTGATCACTGTCCCATGATGAAGAAAAGGCCATTTTTAAAAGTCCATTAGACATCAGTTATCTTAATTTGGACTGATTCTCAATTAAAGTATACATAGATCAAAAACCTTTCCCATTTAAAATCCAAGCATGCTTCATTATGTATGGTCAAATATTTCATCAAATAGCATTGCAAGATCAAAGGCCCACTTAAAATGTAAAAAAAACCTCTCTAATAAATGTATCCATAAATCAGAACTAAACCACATTGCACATCAGATATACGCACACACATGACCCCGTCATTAAACCGTGCTGAGGGATTTTCTGCTGTCTGGCAAGTAGACTTAAAGCGCAGATCATCTGACCTCAGATCAGCCAGAGCACTGGTTTTAGTGAAAATGAGCCGATTAATCCTCTCATCTCTGATCTCACATCTGAACCAAAACGCTCTGATCCCCAAGCTTCCATCCCGTCCTGCCCATCTGGTACTGATGCACCGCAAATGCACTGACCTGGACTAAACGCGGAGTGTTTTGTATTGCTGGAGGGGCAAAAACTGTTCCACTGCAGTATATAGTCTAGCCAGACCTCGGAGGAGCCACTGTGCATTTAGCCTCCAGACGAGCCTGTCTACAAACCCTGTAAATGGACCGTAAATGCATCATAAAGCCCATGCCACCAAGCTGCATTGGAAATCAGACAGGCTATTGAATAAAGCATGAATTTTATATCTGTCGATAATGGGGAAATTAGTTTAGGCCTCTGTAAAGCAACATCAGCAATTGTTTTTGGATGATACTGTTTTTAAGGTTGAGCTCTTCCTGGACATTGCCGAATAAGACTTCTGGATCAATGGATGCCTTTTTTTTGCCGAACGACTGTACTTATAACTGTTAAGCACTCTTTAATGCACCAGGACAGCATGAGACATTTCAACAATTGGGTACAAAACAAGACTTTAGGATTGTTAAGGTCCAATGTGTAATTTTTGACAGAAATGTAATATAATACATACATAATTATGTCTTCAGAGGTGTATAAAGACCTTCCAAAATGCATACGCTGTGGGTCGCCTTACATGAAATTCACCATGCTGTTTCTACAGTAGCCCTAAACGGACAAACTGCACTGTAGAGCACGTTTCGTAATACTTTATCTCCTTTGGCAAAGAAGCGAAACTGTGATGACATCATTCTGTGTCAGCCATCGTAGTGCTTCGAATTGGAGGGGTGGAGGTTGCAATTCGCAACCTTACAGCTAGATGGCGCTAAATTCCGTACACTGCACCAGTAAGGCAAATGGCTTGTAAAAAAAAGAGATACTTGACCTTCAGAATATTAATTGAGTATAAATGATGTATTTGATTTAACATTCTAAAAAACCCAAATCCTACCTTTCTATATAAAACCCTTAAAATCCGATTTGTGTCATTTTGTTCACCCTATTTGTGGAAAACGTCATAAAGGTTTAGAATGGTTAGGAGGATATCAAACAATAACCCAGTTGCCACAGTGTAAAGTGCTCTGTCCTTTACTACCCCAACTGTCTCTCGTGTGCACCCGACCCACAAACCAACGCCAGCTTAAATCAACTCAATCTGTCATTTTCATTGCCAGCACAGTGCTAAAGAACTCTCCTCCAAGGTCCCCACATGAGGGAAGGACAAGCCAGAGCAGGATATGTGCGACTTGTCTGTCGATAGAATAATTGAAAGCGTGAGAGAAGGAGACATTCAATTGTCTTTGCTTCACACTATAGCCTTGTAGGGTAATATGGGTGAAAGATGACTACTGTTCCACTAAACAAGAGTCCCGATCCTGCCTTCTCCATTCTGTCGAGACGGATAAAAATGTACTACAAAGGCACAATAAAGCCAGCCGGGAATATATTTGTCAGCACTTTAAAACCAAGAGTCTTCTTTCATCGTTCCACTGAAAACACCATTTCAGATACACGCGCGGTCTGGTTCATCTCTAGACATGAGACGACAATTGAGATTATAAAGATGTAAAGTCATGCAAGACACTGAATAATTAATTATGCATGCAGAATGGATCTGTCTTTCTGAAGGACTCTGACCGAAACAGAAATGTTATTTTAATAATGAAGGCAGACAGTACACTTGCCCAGAGCTTCGAGAGTAATTCATTCTGTGTGCACACCAAATCACTGCATCACCACATCCTTAACGCAACCCCAAAACACTCTCCAAAACTAAAGGTAAATTAATAGAAATGCGATTTTCTATTCTGTGTACTGCAGTATATAAATAAGTGGTTGTGGCTCTCTAGTATGCAGCACTCGTACAGGTTAGCAGGAGTGAGACAAAGAAAAACATTGATGTTGATATCCCAAGTTTTTTCTATATTTTGCTGTAGAGTCGGTATGAAATATCTGTTTATATTTTCAGACATTCCTTTTGCCATTATTTGTAATAATCCAGTGAGATTTTGGAATGCAGAGGGAGTCTAACAAAAGCCAGTGCTCCACACAGAGATCTGGGTCCAATTGCATAACCTTTATAAAACTATATATACAGTGTATATTTACCCAGTATATAACAATGTTGTGGTATGTATTGCTAATGTGAAATAATTCATACTGGTTTGGTAATACTGCAAATCCCTACAGTATATTTCCCCTATCAGAAGTTTAAAGAGACAGAGATTTGGGCAGCTTACCTTTCCTCCCTTCTCTGTGCCAAATAGCTTTCCAAGAAAAGGCAAGTTTAAAGAGGAGAGAAAAAAGAAAAAGCGGTGAGAAAATGTTAAAAGATAAATACAGACTGCACAGATGAAAAGCCAGAGAGAATGAGGGAAGAGCGCTGGCAGAAAATGATTACCTGACGCAGGCAAGCCCACAGGATCATAACAGCAAAGCTTATAATGACATCATTCCCCATTACTGTTCCCACAAATCACGCACTGTGAGCTCTACTGAAAGCTCTTTATTTCTATATTTTTTGTCTTTTGTTATTTTTTTAGCAATGAGCTGAAGTGTAGTTCAAAATGGAAACTCTCTGCAAGTCTTAAAAATGCCATCAGTGATTAAGCTGAATGGAGATGGCTCTATTCCGCATAAAAGGGGTTATATTTACTTCTCAAAGAAAGCTAAATATACATGGCTAAATAAAATCTATATATAGTTCAATATGTTTGATACCTTGTCAACGCAGTCATCAAAGAAAGCAAGGCTCGCATCTTTATCGCTGACAAATGAGCACTCCTCTATAAAACGGATGAACATCTGAGTCTTTGTCATGAGGGAGTAAAACTTTTGATGGGATCGGTCACGACTCTTCAAAAAGCCTGCGAATAAATAAAACCCAGATACAAAATTAAGAACGGTGCAGAGAGCGAGACAGTGTTCATTACAATAAGAAGAAATAATCTTGGTAATGAATTATTATTATATAATCGTTGTCATTGCTCATTGTCACAGTAGTCCGTTTCAATTAAATATTTAATCCATCATCTTTAGGGGGCATTCGTGGACCTCTACCAACAAAGCCTTCTCTCAAATAATGTTTTCGTAACATGCTGTTTATTGAGAAACCACCGCCCGTTTGATTTCTGAAGACAGCACAGATGTGTCAGTCATTATTTGTATATCCATAATACTGTGGTGATGTTTGGAGATCACCATGAAGACCACATTCATTGAGAAACTCTGGAGCGAATGACAACCTCAGAAACAGATCTCAATAGTGGTTATATAAGAGTCAGATGTATTCTCACAGATTCTATTAATCACTGCAGATTGTTGGACCTGTCAGGAACGCCTTATTTCCAATGGGGCTTTACCAAAATCGCCACAATAATTTCAAGCCTGATTTAAACCAGACTGTGCCTGCACGGAGCCAGATTTGAGCGTCATAGCAGCTGCTGAGCTTCAGAATTCCACAAAAAAAATCACAGCGAACTCTCTGCATGTGGTTAGGTCATAGCAAGACACAGGGGACATACGATTCAGTGTTTTTTCCATTGTTATCTTTCCTTCGCTGCTGACGTAAGACACTTACAGCTGTCTGTGACATTCAGCCTTTCACTATTATACAGTACAAACAACAATAGCTGTACCCATCACAAAGTCTTTGTATTTATACAAAAGGATACATTTAGGGCTATTTCAAGCATCATGTCTACTGTGATTTTACATTGGACTACAATAAATGAGCTCCAATACCATAATGGATTGGCTTGTTTCCTTTGTTTGTCTTCAGCATTGCTTCTCTGCCGTCTTTTATTAAGATCTTCTTTGTATTGCACACAACTAACCTTGCAGATCAAACAATGAACTGGCGTCAGTTGCTTTCTCAGACGGAGCCTGCGTGATGGGCAAGAGGTACTGCCGGTAGCCCTTTAAGATGGCCGCCATGAAGCGAAGGAAAGCCTCTTGAATCTCCATCTCTAAGGTTTCCAAAGTCTTCCCACCACTGCCAGGTTCCCGCTCGGTCATGAAGGCCTCCATCTGCCCTTCCTCACGTCTCATCTGATAACCTGTGGAGAAATCACGCTCGGGTTATGGAAGCGAACCTCAAGCAGCTAAACATCTAATGCACAACTAATTTACAATGTCCAGATACACAAGAAGCAGATAAAGAACATAGAACATACAGACAGGCTTTTTGAGAAAGTTACATAATCCTCTCTCTCATTACTTGAGTGTGTTATGAAGGTCAGCAAAAAGATGGCTATCTGTTAATACAGGTCAATGGACATAAAACGCACCCCATAAAACATATGAGAACACAAGTCACTATAGTGCTAGGGTATAGCTTCACACTTAATCATTTATGTCTTTAGATCTAGTTCAAGAGATATTTGAGGTTCGTACATTCCGTCCATGAGATTTTGATGACTTGAAAAAGCGCTGGGTTAGGGGTCAAGTCGAATTCAGAGTTAAACATGAATCAGTGTCCAAGTATCGTTGCAAAGTCACGCACAAAAGAAACATTTTGTGCGCCGGGCTCCCTCGATCCAGCAAATTTGCCGATCTCTCGTCACATCTGAAGTATGACTACGTTAGCTCTTACTCGGTCAAGCATTCATAAAACATTGTTAGGTGATAAAAATGACGCTGTCAGACTCAAGGCCATTTAGAATGCTATTTATTGTGCACTGGAGTGAACTTATATTGCCCAGCAAACAGAAAATGAGAAATAATTTCTCTGTTGACACCCCATTGACCCCCCCCAACTAACCCTCATCCAGTTGCTGGTAGAGATTGCTGAGGGTGTTGATCAAATGTTTACAGGCTTTTCTTGGCAGGATCTTCCAGGTCAGTGCTCGGCGCTCTTCTTTGCTGAAAAAGGCCACACATGTTTATCGTTAGAGAGACAGAGTAAACAGCGAATGGGACAGAGCTTGTGGACAACAAAACCGAGAGCTGCTTTGGAGTTTTAATGGAGCTTTCACAACTGCACTGCAAACGTTTAGGTACATACTTTGAGATTAACAAAAAAGGCTGCATGTGTTGAGCATATGGCGGTTCTGGTTGTCCAATCTTCACAACAACATTCCTGAACGGTCGTATATCTCTACCCTGATCTATAAACCATCTGCGTCGAGACTAAGATCATTATTATTCAGAATTTCACCGAAATAGCTCTAGCTTACTCAACATTTCACACCAAACACAACCTCCAGCACCAAACATTGATAAACAAAAAGTTGCTTTTATTTCATCAATAAAAAGAGGGTAAAAAGATTTTGCTTAAGTAGGTCACAGGCTCTCATGGGATCTCATGCAGAGAACTAAGTAGAGGTCAGAACTCACTGGGTTATAGTGTTGGTGTCCAGGTCCACACAGCTAATGTCGGTCGGGGGCTCATAGAGGTCAAAGTAACGTGAGTCCACCCCTACGATGAAAGGGCACGGAGCACTGAGCACATCTGCCAGGGCCAGCGGGCAGAGAGGAATGTACGGGCACGGCCAGTGGAAAGGAAATATCATCTGTTGGTAAAGTAGAGGAAAAAACAAAATACTATAACATACTGCAGTGGTGAAAGTAAACTAAAACACTTTATTCTGATTGGCTAATAACAACATTGTGCAGTCAGATTGCTTCGCATGATCACTGTATATTGCTGTTGTCCCTCTGAAACCTTGTATCTCCATATTTCGTGATTTTTATTTTGCCCTAAATCATCATTGTTCCTTTCACTTACCGACACTAGGGCTTCTGTAACGCTAGTCACAACGGCCGGGCGCAGGGAGTGCACTAAGATTTTGTGTTCTGTGACAGCCAACACCAGCAGTGTTACTGCATTCTTAGGTCCGAGGTTTAACAGCAGCGTAGAGAGTCTTCCACCACTGCGGACCGGGAAAAAAATATTTTAAATAACATGCACGTAAACACTGCATGAGCCGCAATGATTGCATATATTCCGGCAATACTCAAAACAGATTAACTATATACATCACATACATATTCTAACACAGTAAATTTATTTGTATATGTCTAACACTGTAGCAGGTCCAATTGCGGTATCACTGTCAACCCTGTTTCTACTGTCTGACTTACCTCAGAGGGAGAGGAGAGGAAATTGGCTGGCTCAGCATTAGGCTATCATGTGGGGACAGCTGTGAAAAACAAACACCCATAAACACCAGGGCTGGCACATATTCGGCCAAATAATGTCATCTGTATTTACAATTTCAGGGAGAATATTAATCAAAGCATGCACAAAACTCACCTGCACCAGGATCCGTGGCCTTTGAGAGGAGGGGAAAGGAACCTTGTGCATGAAATGAGAAATATGCCTGAATGGGATAAAAAAGGGTAACACATTAAATATGTAAACAGACACAGGGTCAAATCCCCAAACTGTAAAATCATAGGCCAGAGGTGGCAAAAATGTATTTTAAAAGGAATCACAGGAACACATCACACAATCGGACCGGACTGTTGATTCTCACACACAGGTGACAAAAAACAAGACATGTGTTGACTATCATAACAAGAGCAAAGTAAGCAGGTCTGGTGTGTAAGTCAAACTTGTGATGCAAAACTCACCAGCAGGTGAGTATAAATAATATAACACAAGGGTAAAGTGTACAAATATTTGTTCAGACATACTACACCATACTACATTCAAATAAAACATTCAGTACAGTATCTGTTTTGTAAACATATTCAAAGATAAACTAGCACTCACTTCTCAATGGGCAAAGTGTGCGGACCCGAGATGGAGTATCTGTAGAGGAAGGTGAGGAAGTTACGGAAAGCATCGAAGAAGGGCCAGTGAGAAAGAAGGCAGATGCTTTTGTTGGTGTGGACAGTCACAGATCCATCAGACCTGAGCCCTTTACCCAGAAGGCCCAGCTGAGATCGCTGCTTGTCAGTCAAATGTTCCTCTGGGTAGGGCTCATAAAATTGGATGGCAGCTCCATAAACCTGTCAGCACAAAATATACTCATAAACCCCCAGCGGGAAATGCAATAAGTTTATGTTTTGGCAGAGCAAAAAGGAGTGTACACAGCAGCTATTTTCGTTCACTTAAAATGCATCACCCTCAATATCGGTTCTGAAAGTGCTTTTCACATATCAGTCCAGCGAGAAAGAGAAACTGCAGATGTATTCTTCCTTTCTGTTAGAGAAGATCAAATCAAAACTCAGACCTCAGCTTAGCGAGGTTTTCTTTGAAGTCACGCACCTTAATAAATAAATAAATGATACCGCACACAAATGGCCTGGAGCCTTGCGAGTGGATTGAGCAGACCACAGTATTCTGTTTGACATTCAGTACCCGAACTGACCCCGACAGAGCTTCATCTACATTATTAAACAGGCCCATTACACATGTTCATCTTATTCCCGATGTTCTTTTGTTGAGTCACGCTATTCGCTTGTGTTTCATTGTTCCGCATGCACCAATTTCCAGCTGCTTTAAATTCTCTGCGCATTTCCATACCAGAACAAAATTCAGTCTCTGCTGTCTAATTTTACTAAAGAATGCTACCAGAGACGGGACTGCAGTGAGAAGCGTACCCTCACGAGGCAAAATGCATGTGTATTTGTGTGCGCTCGTGCGTGTCTGTACCTTCTCTCCAGAGGCGCCGGTGAGAACGAATGTTGAGAAGACGGGGAGGGAATATTTGGTGTGAGAGGGCCAGCACTCGATGGACACCCCCATTGGCAGACAAAAAAGGGGTACAGATTCAGGCAGAGGAAAAGATTTGTGGTCCTCTTCGGGATATCGGGACAGCAGACCTATACACATAATGGAATCTCTCAATAAGGCTGGAAAGCTCCGTTATCATTTAAAGCTTCTATTGTAATGAATAACATGGCAGAGTCCTTCGCGTGACATGTAAATCACAGGCAACAAATAATGAAGCAGGGTGATACTGCATACAGCGAGAATAGGATGAGAACATCAATTACCAGTTTAACCATGACATCATTTTGTTTTAGCTACATGGGAGTATTAGATTTCACTCTTCCACAGCACTATCCTACTGTAACAAAGACTCTTGCCCAAATGGCCGTTTTTGTGACTCGTGCTGTCCTGTCCAGCTATTCTTTGCAAACCGCACAATAAAAAACACACTAGAAGGATGACTCAAGACAGAGATACAATACCTGCTTTGAATGCCAGGGTATTGGTTTTGGCCAAAGACTTTTTGTAGCACAAGTACACAGAGGATCCCCACTGTAAACAAAAACAAATTTTATTTAAAATGTTAATGTTAATGTTAATAAGTAAAATACTGAGATCTGACATACATATATTTTGTGAAACTAGACCGATGAAATAAACACTAGTTTTGATGGTCACCAGCAAACTGACGTTGTTTTGGATTCTGGTGTGTTTGTGGCTCTTAGATCTCCATGAATCTGCATGAATCTTAGAGAATCTGCATGAAAAGTTTGCTTGTTGACCAGCTTTGTTGAAAAGTAAAAAATAGGTCAAAGTCTGTCATTATTTATGCACCATCATGTTCTTCAAAATCTGTATATGACTATGGAACACAAAAGAAGATATTTTAAGAAATGTCCATATAACGGAAGTCAATGAGGACCAATGTTGTTTGGTTATTCAAAAACATTTTTTTTGTATTCTGCAAAAGGAAGAAAGTCATACAGGTTTGGAATGACACAAGGGTGAGTAAATGATAAAAAATAGCATTTTTAGTCAACTACCCCTTTAAGTTTTGCTTGTAAACAGCTTTGTTGGGCTGGTCTCCATTCTATATCAACAAACAAGCATAAACCAGTCACGACTTTATGCTGGTCTAAGCTTGTCTTATCAGCACAGTGAAAGGATTGTCACGCTCACCATGCTACTGTTGAGATTCTTTTCCACTTTGCAGAAGGCATGTGGCGGCGTCTCTCCCTTGCCGGGAATGATGACACAGATGTCTGTGACAGCCAGCGTGGAATGAGAGTGATTCTCAGATGCACGCCGGTGTGTGATGTAGATCCTTTGGGAGGAGGAGCTACTGATATTAGCAGGGCGGCCAGAGGGTGTGGTCTGTATAATGTTACAATCTGGCTTCAATTTCTCCTTCCACTCATAGAGGACACTAAGAAACATGAACAAAAAGACCTGATATTGAATTTTTCTGCACCTGATACAACACACGATAGCACATTCTAAACCAAATGAGACATTTAATTGCTTAGTTATTTAATATTGTTTACTTCAATTAAAACAAACACAGCGTAGAAAAATATTGCAAATATTCAAATCGTTTTTAATGCACTTTGATGTATTGATAAACACACATCATCAGTCCTTCATCTTTGATGCTCACTGAGCATGTTGCAATAGTTAGTAAGCATTCCCATGATGCTTTACAATGCTGCCTAGATAGGCAGCTCACGAAGCGTTTGGAACGCTATTAACACAGATTTAAGGTTCAGACATCTTACCCTAGGTCTGTAAGCGGCGGTTTGTCTCTGCCCCTCCTATAGCAGAGAAAGATCTGCGGCCCCATAAGACTTCCTCCATTGAGTTCTGCAGGCAGGCCAGAGGGAGTGCATTCAATGCAGGTATATCCTCGAGGTACCTCCTCCCCCAGAGAGCGCATCACTACCGCCACATCGGTGATGGGAGCTTTAAGCTGAGCTGAGATCCTGTGACTTCCATCCTCGGGGTGGACATCATCCTCGAGGGGTTTAGAAGAGTTGGTGAGTCCTGCCACCACAAAGTAGTCTGCTACACGTAGACTTTTCTCCTCCATCTTCTATCATCCCCATAGAGGGAGGACCTGAATAAGAGCTGGTAATGGAGGGAGGGGGAGAAGAAAGAACAGAATGAGAAACGGACAGCAAAGTCTATATTAAAGTAAGACAATTGACCCAGGTGCTCAAATACAAATAGACTCACAAAACATTCTCAAACAGAAAATTGGGAGAGATTTTAAAAAAATTAGCAAAATATTTAAGTTCAAGGAAATACCATGACGTTTTTTTATTCCGGTTAAGTTCAGTCTCAAATGTGCATAGAGACGGATATGACACATCCACTCCCCCAGATGCAGAACACAAACTCATGTAACAAGCTCTGCGCACTTACTCTAAACTGGACATACGCAAGCAATTACCTGTTCACGCTCTGGATGAAAGTATATTTGCTATCAGCCTTTAAAATATGAGTCATACTCCCATCTCTCGTTCTTATCTGCCGACTAACTGCATGAATAAAAATCTACTTCAAAAAGGGGTAAGATGGAATTCCTCTCGCTTGCATCAATAAAACATGTCTGTCACCGTAACGCCTCCCTAGCACCTAAACCGCTGATATCTTAATTGAAAGAATCAGTAACTCCCTGTCCCTTCCAGAACAAGCCTGGGGCTTCTACAGGTTGGCATGCACAGGGAAAACATCCTCGGAGAAAATTGCTTCGTCGCACAGGGTTTAATGGTGGATGCTATTCTTGTGTGGAGTGTTCAGTTTTATCGTCTGAAAATCTACCAGTTGGCTCATGATTATGTTCACAATTACTGTAGGTAGAAGTCTAAATTTCAATCGAAATATCAAAAACACTCTTTCCTTAGAACAAATTTCCATTGAAATAACCGGCTGTCAAATTTTTTTTATTAAGAGACTACTTATACATTCAAACTGAAGTTTTTATATTGAATTTTTTTACACATATCGGTCATGACCATGTAAACAAGGACCACCACTGATGATCCTTTCCTTCCACCATTGGTGCATTTATGACACCTTTTTTTTCACGTGTATGGTCTTTTGCTTTCAGCTCTATTTCAAATGGCTTATCTGTGCTTTACAGTAACATTATGGCTGGAAGAGTCACGGGACACGGCTTAAGAGCTTAGGAAATGAAACTGACCCCCTAACTAGTCCTTTGCTCTATCATGGAAGTGAAGAAGTGAGGAAGCTTCTTTTGAGGAACCGATGACACTTTTGGTGACTGTACTAAACAGGAAGTTGCAATGTCAAGCAAACAGACAAACTATGACATTTATCGATTCATCGATTTATAAACTTGGATAATAATACGGGCCCTTATCCTCCTCTTCCTCATTGAACCTATGGGTCCCTCCTTTCACTTTTCCTTGAGACCTATTTATTCTGCATTTCATCTGTGTTATATTTTCTGCTCTTTTTATTTAAATAACTGCAAAAGACAAGCCGAATTAAATACATTTGTTTTTATCCCAAGCAACATAGCACATTCAGACTATGTTGTTTATACAGCCATGCACGATTCCCTGGGAATCAAACCCACAACCTTGGTTGCTATTGCCATTTTATACTAGTCAGCTTTAGAGATTCTGTCAGATAAATCTACTTGCATGAACAATCAAACATCACAGGATCCATCACACCCACAAACAGATACAGAAAGTCCACCACACACACTAGAGAGAAAAGAAAATGGATGTGTCACATGTTACGCGAGAGATTTAGGATTATATATAGACATAATCTTTCGCTTCAATGACCACGACATACGCCGAGGCTGGCTCTGCCCGCTCCAACATCAGCGCTGATAAATTATCATCCTCACCATGGCAACGATGAAGATAAGCTGCCTATATTAATCATTTGGCTTAAAAATGTAAGAGGGGCAAAAATACTTACGCAAAACTAATACAAATGAATCACGAATGATAACAAGGCTCATATGACAACTGCTGGGTTGAGAAAGAAAACTAATTAGAAATTTCACACAAAACTGGGAACAACTACATTATGTTAAGCAGGAACATTGAGTCTCGGAATGCCCTAAAGAGGATTTCATGTTTATCTGATGCAATTACAGACACTCTTGCACTGACTCAACACTTTTCAGATTACTGCAAGGAAATTGCTGCCTTTTTGAGAAACACCATGCTAACGTCAATCAGAGAGTCAAAGGCGACGGGAAGTGCGTTGGAAACGGCTCTTTCATCAGAAAGCGGCATGGGTCCTACGCAGCGGAAATCCTGGCACAGAGAACCCGTGAAAGAAAATTGCATTCTGCGTCTGAGCCACCACACAGACTGGTGAAAAATAAGGAACTGTTATGATCTTTTCTGATCTCTGACCGACAACCTACGCATCATTCCTACGAAATTCTAGACTCGAAGATTAAGCATTTTTCTTTTGGTTCCCTTTTCCATTTATATGAGAAGACATTTTCAGTAATCACGACATCACATTACAATGCCATAGAGCTGGACTAGCCTTATTTAATACTACACAACAACAGCCGAGAAATGCATGTGATTGTGAGCAGGCCTACATACATGATGAAGGACTCACTGTCATCCGTGTGGCCCTGTAATCTGGGTGGTCACACTAAGGTCCTTTATGGACTCATTTACACCTGCATGTTTAAACCATCTCGAGAGATTCGAACTTGAAATGGTCATTGTTTACATGCCACCAACAAGGCAAGCGGTTTGGTGATGGTCGCTTAACTCAGAATTACATCACTTCCTGTGTACCACAATCCGTTGATAAATATAAAAAGTAAATAAAAGCTTACAATAGCTGGCATTTTAACTCAAATATAGACGGTTTCAGCGGCAACAACATAAACATTACATGGCCAAAACTTTTACTTCCGGTAGTCCTCTGCAAAGAATCAAGAACTGTTCAGTAGTTTTAATTAAATCTCATACAATTAATATACAATAAAATATAAATATCACATCAAATAAATTGTTATCTTATAATCAAACAAAGACCACAGGTTAACTTTTGGGCCAGGCATGTGCATCCGATGAAACCATATGTACTTATATTGAGTGGTGTTAGTTAAAAGTTATAGTTAAGTCAAGTGTGACCCAGACAAAACCATTATTCACACTTTCAGATGTGAATACGGGGTGTGGTTCTATGGTTAGGCCTGACAATCTGATCCAGGGAAGAGGGGACCCACCATGACCTGCTATGAGTTTTAGCATTAGAAATCCTTATGCTTTGATTGTAGAAAATGCTGAACGAATCCTCCAAACAAAGACAATGATTATTAACATTCTTCTCCAGCACAGCGGGCATCTTCACAAGCTCTTTTTCTCAGGAAGACACATCTTTTCAAATAACAAAACCCGCACAGAACAACAACGCAGCATCCTAATTCAATCTCATTGCTGGTGTAGGAGGCACGCTTACTTCTGTTAAAACGATTAGCCTTGCCCTCTTTTCACCAACCTGTGGCGTGCCGGAGTCGGAATATAAACCTGTTTAACAGCTTGCCCATAAGAATGAGCGTGATCTCATCCAGCTGTGTAGTAGTTATGGGCTGTGGCCCAGAGTTAAAGGCTCCGTGGACCAAGAGACTCCTGATATTGCACAGCTCTGGGACATCAAGGAGGCCAAGAGGAAAAACACGAGCAGGGGAACTAATGCAGCACATTGGGCCGAGCATCTGGTCCTGCTTAAGACACAAGGGCGGACATTCGATTCCTCTGCACCATGGCGAGAAACAAGCACATATCTGCATTCTTTGGATAGGAGGAGGCAGGAAGGCTATTTCTATGTGGAAATGTTTTGTCTGTGAAACTTGTCAGAGGTACAAAAAACACTTCCAATTTAAGTATTTTTCTAAAAAATCCTTGTAACTATGAGTTTTGTGGTTTAAACAAAATAAAGCGTGGCATAAGAAAATAAGCCTCTATTCAACCTCAGAACACAACAACGTCCTGCATGTCTGACTTGACAAATTCTTGTAAAAATGAGGTTTCAAAACAATTTCCAACTAAAGAAGGCATTCTACAGGCACAGTGTTGATGAGAAGAGGAAGACAACGGAAGAACTTCTAATCAGAATCCGAACCAGAATGAGCTTTATTGCCAAGTATGTTCACACATGCAAGGAATTTGTTTTGGGGAAAGAAGCATCCAGTGCACAGACACAGCAACTGCAGTACACAAAGACCATAACACAATACAACTTAATACACATTATTGCTAAAGATGGCCAAGCACTGATCGTCCACAGTAATTAAACACAGAGAATGACTGCAGAGCAATGATGGATGCAATCGACCAAAAAAAGAGGGATGAAACTTTGGTAAATGAAGACAATAACTAATGCATGACTAAAATCTGAATAAAAATCTACACATATTTGACAAATACCCCCAATTCATCTTGCTGTCCCAAAGTACATTTATACAGTACTCTATATTTTACCTCATCTCCAAATCTAATCTCATTGTTAAATCAATAGGGTACACAATAAGTGATCTGAGCAGTGATCTGCCTTCTTTTCCATTAAATGTCTGACAAATTAAATTCTTACAGGTATGATGAAACATTGCAGACAGAGTAAGCTATATGCCAACAAACAAAAAGTATGCAATAAAAAAGCCATCGACAGTTGAGGTAATGATGTAACATACATATAAATATGAAAGACAGGGCTGGGTCAAACATGTGAATCATGACCCAGCTGAAAAAAAAACAGTGGAAACCATCACTGAAATTCTAATGAACCTAATGGGTATAAAGGAAATTGTATTGGTTATAATGAGAGCTATAATGGGAGCTATGATGGTCTCTGTGGGTCTACTATGATGGTCTCTGTGGGTCTACTATGATGGTCTCTGTGGGTCTACTGGTAATGTGTTAGGTTCTATGTATCTTTAAATTAAAATGAATTTTGTAATGGTTTAATGGTAAACAGCTTTTTTTGAAGGTATTTGTAATGGACGCAATTAGAATCTGTAAAGATTTTTCTCAGCAAGGAATTATAGCATGCTATTATTTAATCGTGAAACCAAACACAATTAATAATATTCATCCTTTTTAGTCCTTTATAATAACATTAACATCACAATAATAATACATTTTAATACACTATGCCGAAAAGGAATGGAACTGTAGGTGATCATCACATGGCATGTAAATACACGAGCGCAATCAAAACAAGCCCCCAATTATCGACGCGTGATAGCGTCTGTCTGTCAATCGTAAAACGATATCTTAAATACAAAAGGCACCAAATCTATAATTTCACGAACTGTAAATTTTACCGGTCGTGTCTGTAATAAAGGATTAAAAAACGCACGCACGCCCAAACGTAACCATTAAATAGATAGGAGAATGAGACACTCACTGTTTCAGTAGTAGGACGACGATGCAGAGGACACGCTCATTGAAACGCGCACCGTTATTCTGATTAAAACCAAAGATTATTAATCACGGGACAGAAGAAGGGTTTATGTATTTCCACCCATTTTTCGTCAGATAAATGAATTATTCCTCCTTCATGAAATCGCCAAATAACAGTGCACGCTAGTGGGCTGTGCCTCAACCTTCTCTACGCTTTCAGACAGTGATGCTGTCGACTAGAGTCGCGCACGCACTTATCAAACCCTGCCGCACGGTCACGTGACTGCCAGTAAACAGTAACGTCACTTGAACATTCCGGGGACTGTCGGGGATTTAATATGGGGGCGTCCCGACAGAGAGTCCATATAAAGTCAGTGGTGCTGGATGTGATTAACATATTTTAAGATGAAAAGTCGAATTTTGGACAGCTTGATTTAAAGATACAGTACATCATAAACAACACGCACCGGAAGTCTTGTTATGTTAGTATCACAGCTATTTGTGCAACAACCTATGCTAAAGTGAAAGTTTACAAAAAAGGAAAATTCTGTCATCATTCACTCACCTTCTTGTCAAACCTGTATGCCTTTCTTTCTTGTAGAGAATTCAAAAGAATATGTTGTGAAGAATGTTGGTAACCAAAAAACGTTAGTCCCCATTGAATTCTTTCGTATGGAGACAAAACCAATGAAAGTAAAGGATGCCGGTAACCAACCTTCTTCAATATATGAACAGTTTATACTGACTGACCATTAAGCTAAAGGTAAATGAATAGTTGACCTAATAGTTTATATAACTAAGAAAGTCATTATTTACAGATTTATGTAGAGTTTTCCAGATAACTAAATCCTTCTCTCTCTATTTCAGTCATGTTTTATAAAGTAATATATAATAGAGAGTGAGCTCTTAAAGCTTTTTATTCTAGTGTCTTCCTAGCCCAACATAAATCATCAAATGATTCTACATCTGCATGGTCCAAAAGGGTTTTGATAATGGTAAACCAAACAGAGAATTTGCAGATTGTGCGACTGCCAGCATCTGACTCAACAGTGTTCATATGGGATTACTTTGTGTCAATAAAAATGAACGTTAAATTAAAAAATCGAACAAAAATATACAATGAGAAAGAAACAAAACATTTTGATAATGAAAATAATAAACTCATTTGCAAGAATGTGACATGATTTTCAAATAAACTGCAATTTTTCTTAACAATTTTCTAAGTTTCGTTTTTGCAAATAATAGTTTTGAATTAGCAGTCTCTATCACGACCTAACAAGCCAACATCGAGTAAATACAGGATAGCTAGCCTTATTCACATGCAACTTTAAGTGGGTTTAGAGGCTGTAAAGACAGCAGTCTTTGATTTATAATTACAATGATATCAGGACAACGAGATGCCTAGTGGGTTTTGAGGAGATAAACAATAAAGTGTTGTGCTTCCAGTTCATATTTATAATGTATAGATTCAATTAATAAAACATTCTAAAGGCCTCTAATTGTGTCACCTTATGAATTTGTTTTATTGTTGCATTGTAGCATGTCATTAGCATCTCATTTGAATGTATTGGTACTGTTTTATTAGGTGTACTTTCTGTGAATGTAAAGAAAGGGGTATAATACTGTACATTCACCATGAGTTTAAAAAGAAAGATACAGTACTTGACTTATAAGTGGATTTATAAAAGTTTGCGTTCATTTTTATTGACACAAAAGTAATCCCATACATTACTAGGTGGTCTTGATGAGAATGACTGACTTCTATCTTCAGCTAAAATTCTTGCCAAAAAAACAACTTTTCAGCTTGTTAAGACTCATCTGACAGGCTTATCGGGCAGTGTAATGTCATTTTCCACACCTCTAAAACGCATTTGCAATCTTAGGAAATGTCTTTGGGGGTCAATGTGTTCATCTGTTTTTAGAGGATTCAGAGATCTTCAGTAAAGGCCTTCCAACTGTGTCAGGTTTCTTCATCAAAGCACCTTACAAGTCTTCTCAGCTCTAGATGAATGATCGAATGAAGACGTTTAAGTTGCTGGCTGGCCACCCAGTTGGCTCTGTGAACCAATAAACATCATGCGGATTTAGACATACACAAACCCTTCGTGTTGTATTCCTATCTGTTGTTTAACACACTGGCCACCCAGATGGCAGAGCTCTGGTTTCAGATGTAGTTTGTGGCCATTTAAGCCAAAGCAAACTATGTGAAACTTCATTGACTGCCTTGTAATCATTGTCAAGGTTGCAATTTAACCCAATATGCAAGGCTGCAATGTTATTTCACTTCGGTGACGGAGATCTATTGGGTACTGTGTCTGGTTCTGAATCCTGTACACGTGCTTAGCTCAATATTTTTTACCAGGGGAACAGATCAACAAACTGATTAGTGCCTGAAGGCTATTCCTCTGGCTTAACAATTGCTTCGATGTTAGTATGCAGAACATTTCAACACAACCGCAGGATGGTTCTCAGACTATCTCTTCTTCTCTTGTTTAGCTATAATAGGTAATATTGTTTAGCAATTAGGCTGTAAACAAAGAATATACAAGTCCCACCTGATGGTACTCCTCATCCCACCAGTGTTATGTCATCTTGATGTATTGTTCGAAGGTGTTATCTGTGTGGTACTTAAACTTACTCACCGAGAGATGCATTGCTCTTCTGTATACAAGAAGTATGTACTGGTTCTTTTAATTCTACTTTACCGTATTAAAATCAGTCATGTTTATGTTTTGCACTTTTTATGTCTATTCTGTTCACAATTTGTGCCCAAATGTCCTCTCTATAATTGCATTGTGGAGTGTTATTTTCTTCCACTGTGTACTGTGTGCGGGAGTCACAAATACAGCCAAACTTGAAATGAATGCAATGGAAAGCAAATCTAATCACAAAAAGGTATTTATGAACCCTTTGGAATTACCTAGATTTTGCATTGATTACTAATATGTTGCAGATACAAACAAACACGTGACTTGTCAAATAACACCCAAGGTTTGTATTTTTATTAAATACAATAAAGACCTATCATGGTTTGGACTCTCTTTTCTGCCTCTGTGTCAACATTCCTTGCAGTAATTGAGAGAACAATCAATTAACAAGTATCAAGACATTTTAAAGTTAAAAGTTAAAGTTTTCTCACTCTCATGTATTTTAAAGTTTGGAAAAATTTGACTCCTCATTAATTAAATCGCATTAGCATTACCTTCAACCAAACCGTTTTATGGCAGTGGAAATATACTGACAACAGTGGATGTTATACAGATAGTGTATATAGCCTACAGTGGGAGTGGGGAAAACCTTTGTTGTCAGAGCTTGTTAGAGCATTGATTGGAAATGCATATGAGTCACATATAGGTTACATACAGATTTGGGTTGCTAAGTTATGTAACAAAATATATTATCTTCTGTTGGTGTCAAATCATCAGCACTGTGATGAAAAATATAGATTTTTATTAGATTTTTTCGCAATGCAAGTATTTTTTCTGTGCCGATACAGGTACAATACTGCACTCTTGTGGTCAACTTAATACATAGATCACTACATCAATTCCGCATTATTTAGAAAATTTGAATGAAAAGGGCTTTGTATTATCTCTGATTGTATCATTTAGCATCAAATAGAATTTCTGAAATCTTGATTATAAAATGTATATTTAAGAATTCGGAGTTTCCACCTCGGTAGTTTATACTGTAATAAGGTAGATGAACAGTATTTTTATGAAACGACTGACACTCAGTCGTCAATTCTGAAGATGTAAGACATCGCAAAACGAACTAGTTTATTAGAAGCGGAAAAACATCAGGTTCCACCGAGATTTGAACTCGGATCGCTGGATTCAGAGTCCAGAGTGCTAACCATTACACCATGGAACCGTCGTGCTTCGACGTGTAAAATTACCTTTTTTTATTATTCCAAACACATAATGGAATGGAATAATATTTATATTGGCGTAAAAATTGTATTGGTTGTTAATCTTTCTCTCTCAAAATCGAATCTTATTAATTAAAAATAAATAAAAAACGAGCGTATCACAAAATATACGCTTTTATTATGATATACAGTAAAGGCCCTAACCCGGAACACTTCCCAAGACACTCGCTAGTGGTTCACTTGCTAATCTGTTAGCATGGCTACTGCCTAATCACAAACACACTGCAGTGCACCAGCGGAGAGAACAGGGACGGATCGGGTCCACTTTTCCTTCAAATTCCTCCATTGTTTGTGCTTTTTTTAACCAACATGGGGACGAGAGACGACGAATATGACTACTTGTTTAAGGGTAGGCGTAAATTACATTTGTCTCGGGAGTATACGAATAGCGGCTATGATTTTGTGGTTATTGTGTCGGGAACCGTTAGAGCGGTTATATATTTAATACTCGATCTCTAAAGGCCGGCTAACCGGCTAGCTCACTTAGAGCCACCCAAACAACCCCCCAAACCTCGGCTGGAATTGAATCATTTGAAAGATTTGATCGGCTTCGTTCCAACAGAGCCCAACCACCACACACGTATTGTGTCAATATAATTGTTGGTCCTTAAAATCCCGTTTACCGCAGATAGGACCACACCTTGAAGTGGCTAGTTGAAGTTAGCCGCAGAAACTGTTGAGGGGAGCAGGCGGAAATGGGAAACGGCCCTTGTTTCCGAATCTTTACTATTACAGCCGATATGTCTTGTGTAATGGTGTGTATTTTATTTGTAGGGGAATTCGCTTGATCAAAGAACGTTAGTTATAGCGCTTTGTGGCGTATGGCAGTATTCATGTCAACATTCATGTCAGTATGAGGAACAAAGCAATGTCAGTGGCACGACCACCAAGATTTAACGTTACTGAATAAACCTATAGAGAAATTTAGCCTTTAATGGTTGTTATTCCTTTTGGAATGATGTTATAATCTTATAAGGGGCAATACAGTGTATGTTTAATCATATTTATGTTATGTGAGATGCCATAAGTAGGCCTGTGTTTATTCTTGATGAGGGCATGTGTTAAGATGTGAGATGTGTAGGTACTTTTTACATCTAGTTTTCTTTGCCATGCATTGGATTAACAACGTCACGTTACCTGCGTGGTTTAACTCACGTCAGAAGTTGACAAAACTATCGCTCTTGTAGTTAAGCATCTTGTGTCAGCAAATCTTAAGTAGTATTATCCACAATCAATAACAGAGTTTCTATATTTGAAAGTATGTATTAACTTGAAAGTTCACAAAAAAATGTACATTTTGTCATCATTTATTTACCCTCTTCTCATTTCAAACATGCATGACGTTCTTTCTTCTGCACAACAGCGAACACAAAAGATGTTTTGAGGGAAGTTGGTATCGGAACAGCACTGGCCCACATTCACTTTTATTGTATGGACACAAAACCATACATGAAAGAGGGCCAGTCAACAACATTCTTCAAAATATCATCGTGTTTTTTTTTCTGTGGAAGAAAGAAAGAAATATTGGGTTAAAATGACCAGGTTAATGAATTTTGTGTTTTGGTGAACTGTCACTTTAATATTATTTTAGAGAGTATTTTTGTATTTACTGAATGTGCAAAAATAAGAGGATGCAGAGTTGGTCTGATGTCAGATACCATTATGCGTTTTATTTTTAAGTGGTCCTCATTGGGGACTCTGGTGTGGGGAAGAGTAACCTGCTATCCCGCTTCACCCGCAATGAATTCAATCTGGAAAGCAAGAGCACTATTGGAGTGGAGTTCGCTACACGTAGCATCCAGGTAGATGGGAAGACAGTGAAGGCTCAGATCTGGGACACAGCTGGACAGGAGCGCTATAGAGCGATCACTTCAGCGTAAGATGAACGCTCAAACGGAGTTAAATTGTATTTCATTTTTTATATTGGATATACACATAAATACGTATAAATACCTTCCTTTTGTTTTTCTGTTTGATGCATTACATTCTGAATAATTGTTTTTGGAAACTCATGAAAAACAAATTCGGTGTAAATAAAATATCCTGTGAAACTATTTGTTCTTTTTTTTCCACGTGATGTCGGTATAAAGGTATTATAGAGGAGCTGTGGGGGCCCTCCTAGTGTATGACATCGCCAAGCACCTGACCTATGAAAATGTGGAACGCTGGCTTAAGGAGCTGAGAGACCACGCAGACAGCAACATTGTCATCATGCTCGTGGGTAATAAAAGTGACTTGCGTCACCTTCGAGCCGTTCCCACCGACGAAGCACGTGCATTTGCAGGTTAGAAGCACATTAACACATAGCAGTGGACTTTTAACTTTTGATTCATTACATGAAGCTTGTGTTTTACAAGGGCATTTGAGTTTAGTCCTTAATGCACTTATCAACACAGACAGTAAATGTATATTCCCAATGTTTGCAGAGAAAAACGGGCTGTCTTTCCTGGAGACCTCAGCTCTGGATTCCACCAACGTAGAGACCGCTTTTCAGACCATTCTGACTGGTAAGTGTGCTTTGCATAAAAACAGCGGGAAGCGATTCAGCACATGCAATGGATCCTTATCAGCCGTGCAAGGTTGAAGATGATAAACGTTTATTTTTGTAATGGATGTAGGAATAGATGAATACTAAAATGCGCTCAGAAAAGGGCCTGTGTGTGTATGAAGGGTAAGAGAGATTGTAAATGATTGGCCGGTGGTTGAAGGTTGATCTGTATGAATGACTTATCAGAAGCCCTGTCTTGGTTGTGTAGGTTCCTTTAGCCTGACGTGACTGCAATAGAGAGTTTTGGGTTTCTTTTGATCCTCTGTTTGGATCCTGGCATGCGCAGAGCAGGCGGACAAATAAACGTTTAACGGCATCGCACAGTCAGTGTCGTAATTACTTCAGCTGTGATATCCAGTAATGACTCTTGCTCTATGGCTATAGGCTTTTATGGCGACACAAAGTCCATTATCGTAGCTTGTACATCATTCTCGCTGCCAATAAATATATACAAGACACTCCTGAGAATTGAAACCTTCTCTCTGTCCTGCAGAAATCTACCGGATTGTATCCCAAAAGCAGATGTCTGACCGTCGAGATAATGACATGTCACCTAGCAACAATGTGGTGTCCATCCAGGTGCAGCCTACTGAGAATAAACCAAAGATGCAGTGCTGCCAGAACATCTAGCAGCGCCCCTTACCCCAAACCCCCCTTCCCGTACCCCCCCCCAAGCACCCACCTGCAACACCCTCTCCCCTCCTCTTCAAGACTGCTTTGGGTCTGAGATGCAGCTGCACAACTAGGCTTGAGCACAGAGGCTGGTTCCAAAGCTAGAATCTCAAAGGGTCACCACCTGCGGTCTGGACTATGCTTGTTTTTTTTCTTCCTGCCATGGTAGGCTTTTATAATGCAGAATTTTAATCATTATTTGTGCCCGATGGTCACTGAAATGTCTTAATATATAATTTCATTCGCAAACATGTATGTGTTTAGTAGCAGCCCCGTTTCTGCTGTCGCATCCGGGGCGTAAGGGAGAAACGTGCAGTATTGGAGGTATTGCTGTATTTAATATTGTGATGTAGAGACGTCTCTGTCGGTAGATGTTAGTGATTAGGGCCCAAAAACCACAGACTTCACCTTATGCATCTGAGTATGGGTTACAGCATGTAAAATCTAAGTTGCAACTCTTCATGCGTTCGGCACGGATCACAAAGCGGCATTCTTGCATTGCGTTCTTCATGACATCATCAGGGCCAGCGGAAGAGGACTTAAGCTTGTGGCACAGGGAATATCCTGAACACAGTGCCTCAAACAATCCATAGCTACTCCATGCCATCTTTAGCGTCCTCATTGAGGTAGAATAGTGGTTTTAGTGCCTTTCTCGACGGAACGTACCCAAAATGCCTCCGGTTTCATGCATGTGCTTAAGAACAAAGCTGTTTTCTGCATCTCTCGGATTCTTCATGTCAATGCAGCGAGGCCTTCATCACATGATGCTCTTCAGTGCTGTCATCATGCTGTAATATACTATAATGCCGACCCTTTTAGTGTTCTCAACCCTTGTGACTTTATCTCAGTTGGACGTTGTTTAAATTTTACAGCAAAGTTCAGTTTGTAATAAACGGTAATTGATGTCATAATGTGGAAAGAGTATGTCTCTGCGGCTTTAGAGGGGAAATGACTCTCGCTTGTACTTCGCAATTCAAAATAACACTACCACAAACTATTCAGTTCGAAACAAGGGAATAGATACTTTTGTAATGCCTCCCCACTTCCCCTAAATTTATGAACACGTTACATTTACCTTATCACCACAACCCCATAGTACTTTTGCAGGTCACAGATTGTAAAGTAAGAAGAGGAATACCAAACGGAAGTTAATGGTGAACAGCGGATGACCACATCACACGAGAGGGAATAGACTGGATACTTTCTCTTTTTGCACTGAATGTAAAATATCTCCCGGGTTGACTTGCTGCACTACAGTTTATAATCTTGTATTTATTCTGTGGTAGTCACTTATTAGCCTCTAATCGTGGCAGCGAAGCAACGGGACTCTTTAACGTTAAGACACCGTGTGATAATTTATGAATGTATTATGTGTTTTAGCCTCTGTAAAAGTCTTGTCCTTATTCCAGCAGATGAGGAAACAACCACAAGCTGTGATGCTCATTTTTGCTTAATGGCTGTCTTATACAATTTATTCAGTGTGACACAAACTATCAGTAAAGACTGAACTAATAATGCATGTTTTATAGCGGTCGCCACAGATGACCTCCAGAGGGGAAAAAAACTGTAGACCTCAGCATCTTAGTCTGCAACCCTGAAGTCAATTACTTTGAGACAATTTCACTTTGGTTATCGATCTCTTTGACTTTAATTACTCCGGCCCCAGGTAAAACTGAGATAATTCTTAATAGTATCACAACACATTCCAGGTGGAATCGACGGCTTCTCCAAGACTGGTTTAGTTTTTGTTCAAACTCAAGTAATGTCATATAGAAAAATACTGAAAAGAATGGGCCGACGTTACTGCTTAGGTGCATGTGAGTCATATTACTGTTTTCAGTCTCCTGTATCCTATAAGGTTTAGGTCTTATAATATAGCAGCACATTGATGTAAATCAGTACTTATTGACATCAAAAAGAAAAGCGTCAGGGTCTGTTTCTGTAGTGTTGTGGCTTTACCGCGTTTAGGACCCTGATTCTGATTGTATGACTGGTCTTTAGTGGCAGGGGTCTCTGGTGCTAACGGGGGCCAGTGCCAATGATGTTAGGGTACAGATGGCACAACATTGACCTGCCCAAGCACTGCACATAGCCGGCGTGTCCTAGTTAGATAACCTGGATATTACTTTTCTGACTGTCACATATTGCCTCATATTTCTTTTTGTTTGTTTTTTTGTCTGCACTGTACTGTGATTTATTTTATATTGTTATAATTATACTATTACTCTATCCACTGTAATTCCAATTTAAATGAGCAAATAAAATATGTAGTAAATTCAAAATTGTGACTGCTGTTTTTTTGGTTACGTAACTTGTACATTTTACGTTGATCCTCTTATCAGAAGCATGGAATTAAATATATATATATATATATATATATATAACTTATATCTTTTATTTAGGTTCCTCATGATGTCAATTTCAAAGAGACTTGGTTTATCTACAAGAGGTGCACACAAATTTGCAGTTATACATTGTGTCCATATATAATGTACAATTCTTTATTTAAGAGACTTTTATGTTCATTTTGTGTAAGAAAACATCAAGCAGCAATTAAATGGTTGGAACATTAAATGCATAACATTTGAAAGAAATTATAAAAGCTAATGGGGAGCAATTGAGCTGTAAAACTTGGTTAGATGAAATGCATTGTTTTATTTATGAAGGATTGTCACCATGTTATTGCTATCGTGAGTGAATGCAGCCACTTCAAAACAAAGCTGAAATAAACGCAACAGAAGCTGGACTCATAAAACACACTACTGATACACAAGGAAAGGAACACGTAGCCGAATCTATTATACTATAAGGACATGTTTGAGGTCTGATCCTGGAGTCTATTTTATCGTGAGCGCTAACATATAATGTTGAGTTCAAATATATATCCTGTGCACAAACAGCAAAAGCACGTGAAAATAATTGGTCACTATGGGTATCATTATTTGCTCATGCTATTTTTTCTTTTTAAATATGTTTAACTTACACAACAAAGAAAAACATCATTTGCACTAACAAAGTATAAATAAACATCAAATACATATTCACAAAATAAAACCCCTTCGAGGCCCACCAACTGATGTTTTAAAATGCAAACATACAAATAATAACTGAAAACAATTGATAGTTCTGAAAAGCGTTACTTGAGAAACACAACTTAATCCCACATTCATGAGACATACGCACCCAAATAACTCATAGGAACAGTCATAAATTTCTATGTACAGTAGAAAGCACCAGGTTGTTACACAAATGAGCATTACAGTATTACAAAGCTCATGTTGACCCCAGGCTCTCTTCATAAACTTTTATAAATATTTCTGTTTAGGTTTATAAGCGGTCTTGTGAATGTGTTATAAAGTCTCCATCAATATTCCCTTAACTGAAGTAATGACTGCAGGTGTACAATTGAACTCTTTGTATTTCTCTTAAACCATGCTTTGTCACCAAGGCCTCATTTCTGAATGCTGAATTGCGCAGGGGGTGCAGGGAACTGCCCCCTCACGGACACCCCTGGCTCTCCGTTCCAAATCGATACCAACTCCAGGTTAGTAGTTCTGGATCATTGAGTTGCATTGATTATCTTTTCCAGTGTGAGGAGCTCAAATCATTGAGAATCAACATACTGTCCGGTATGTTTCCATGAAAAATTCCCTCGGTATCATGATCTCATGAACCACCCGAAAGCCAATCAGAGACCTTTAAGCAAAGATGCTTTTCCTACACCTGAATTTCCCGATGTATTACACACAGCTTGTTATAAAAAGTCAGTGATAGATGAGAATGAAAATGAATATTCGCTGGTATCCAAATCTCAGCAGTTGGTCTAGTGTACGGTCCGTGTCCAATTTCTCCATCCTCAGTAAGAGAAAGTCCAACATAATCTACTCATGCATCTGTACTTGAATGTGTGTTTGAGAGAAAGAGAGATGAGAAGAGAAAAAGATATTGAATAAAAAGAGACCCCGGAGCAACCAGTCTTCAGTCCCTGTTCATTGGAGGAGGGGGCTCTACAGCAGGGAGCTCGGGGGGCTGTCTGGAGGTGTATGCGTGGGGCTGTGGCGCATGGGCAGGATGTCATAGTGGCTTGGAATGTGGCTGTTCCGCGGGAGGTCGTAAGGACTTTGGGAGAAACCGGTCGCCAGTCCATTGGGTCCCTGAAGAACACTCACTGTGGGTTCTGAGGGAGAAGGGTGATGACGAGGTCAGATGTGTTTGCTCAGCAGTTCAATTTCTCAAATAGCACTAATCCCTGTTACCCATTAAGGAACAACAGAATAATTTTTCTCATTTTGAAAATGTGTCTCATGAAAATAATGATAAAAATGAAATGTTCCCTAGTGGCGACTTGATACCACAATGGAAAGTAGTCTGATTTTTTTTTTTAAGTATTAATTTCTTCAATAGTCTTGAGGCATAAATGAAAAATCACTCATTAATATTTAATATTGTTTTATTTGATAAAATCCTAATTCATCCCCACTGCTAGACCCATACAGCCTTATTTTTTATAATATATTTGTTTGCATTTCTTTTAAACCTAAATCATAACTATTACTCATGCATAAACAAACATAAATATTATTAAAACACTTATAACAAAATTATACAACTTCAATAATAAAATTAACCCCACCATCTAACACATTTACAAACATTAGAGTTACTTATAAACGGCATATTATTGGTTTCTCAGACACTGCGCTTTTAATTCCAGCAGCACAATTTCTTATAATTTGCTTTCGTTTTATTGAAGTTCAGAAGAAAACTACATGTTCCCAAAAGGCAACACAGTACAACACACATAAGTTGCGTTACTCTTCAGAAATCAAAGTTAGATTGTTGGTTAAAAAGAATAAATAAAAATGACCTTGAGTAAGAACAGGCTGTTCGGACTCACCAACGTCATACACGTTCCGGCTGGCGGTGGTCAGAGTTGAGCTGGTGCTGGAGCAGAAGGTCAGGTCTCTGTGAGCAGGAGACTTCATCTCCACGTAACTGCTTTCAGTGTGCTTACACGCCAGACCGGGCGGATCACGGATGGTGGCGTACGGGTTCTCGCTGTTTAGGGAACACGAGCTGGAGCTGCACATGGAGGCCTTTATATAATCTACACACATCAAAGAAATGATATTACATTCACAGATTCATTATTTCCACAAGATGTAATCAGAGCATCGCCCTCTGGGACAGAGAAGAGATGTGAGAGACAAAAATGTATGAAATGTTATTATTTACAATATACAGAACTGCAGGGAAATTAAGTTACATCTCTGGTCAAAGATGCAAAAGAAGCAGTTTATGGAAACAAATCACGTTAGAAATCAGCAGACGAATCCCATCACACCCATCAGTTCTGATCCAATGCAGTTCTGTATTTAGATGAAGCAGCCTGTGCTATACATACAGTAGATGGTGACAACATTACTCATGTACAGCATCTAAAAATAAAGAACTTGCACTGTAGAATGAGAATTATTTAATACGATGATCCTGCTGACTGTTTATAAATCTGTAAAACAATTCAGAGTAAAACTAAAATGACACATATATACACATCAGTGTTGTTTTAAGGACCCAGAAAATCTCTGAAAGTAAAAAGGAGTTATTACCTTTGGCCGTGCGGGTGGTTTTGTTGTCTCTCAGTGTAAGTGTGTCTCCTCTTGTTACTCCTAGCGTGGAAAATAAATAAAGGCACATCGGGTCATTCGTGTCCCAATAACAATATAGAATGTATTATAACTCACATTTATAGATTTGGCAAACGCTTTTATTTAATGCAACAAACATTACTTTTAAGGTATTTAAGCAATGCTACAAAAAATGCTTAGATACTATAATGGTCCAGAGTTCCAGAGTAACGTCTTAATGATATGGACAGAAAATGTATAGAATATTGATTCTGATCCAGTAGATGTGGAACTCTCAGGCAATGATCCCATGTGTCCCTCCAGGACTGATATGGGGAAATATGTAACCTTTTAAAATCAAATGGCACAAAAATAAACATTCTTTCGCACAAATGTCACTTCCCTTGGAATGACTGACCAGATGCTGTCACCAAGCAACAATACAATGTCAAATACAGGCAATTTTATTATTTTGTGTAAACTCAGGTGACAACCTGACCTTCATACTTGACCCTTATTTTGTTATTTCAGTCATTCTTGCGCCATTCTCACCAAGTGTGTTTCCGCTAGTGTATGGTTATATGACTTTAGGTTCAAACTAAATCGGAGAATTATTACAGTGATGCCACTAAGTATTTGAGCAGAAACACACATTTATAGGCAGGATGAACTCTATTCAGTATTTCAAGTTAACCTTCAACCAAATCATGTGACTGAATCACATTTCTTAAGCGACCATCTAGAAGCATTACCAGGCTTTCAAGGTGATGTCACAATCTTAAAATGATATTTATCAAACAGTTTCACACTGATAAAGTCAAAGCCATGGTTGAAGCCTGGTGTGTTGCCTGGCTTCATGATTGTTTATGTTAAATATGAATTCAGATAAGAACAGAAAATACTGTTTGTTTTAAAATCATAATTGTGTGTGATAAAGAAATGTTTGTCCTTTTTGTCTTTTATCAAATTGTAACCTGAAACAATTTTAAACTTTTACAATGACGTCATCTGAGCTGGGTTAATGGATGTTAACCAGCTGTAATTACACATCCATTCAGATCCGACTCCATTGGAAAACCCACTTTTTATGATCCGATGAAATCCTGATAGATAAAACATCCACCCTTCATTTTTTCACAATGAAAATTGAGTTTTATTTGGAAATATGTCTCATTACGAAACTAAATCTAAAATAAAGTATTGTGAAGCTCAATCGTTAGAAGACAAATATAAGAACTCTATAATCCAAATACAGTGAAACATCCTACAATAACTATAGATGAAGTCACAGCCATTTTGAACTTGTGGTCACGGTCTTATTATACTTCCTCTCTTAGCTCCTAACAGACAATGATGAAAATACCCGACCTCGAACCCGTGTCTCCGAGGGCTCATATGTTCGGCCGAGCTCTTATCATCAGACCAGCAGGTAGACATAATGGGGTGAGGGGGCAGGGGCTGGAAAGTCAGAGCGGTAATGAACTCCTCTCTCCCCTATCCAAGCGAGTGACCTTGGACAATGTAAACTAAGCCTGACCTTTCCCCGTGTGCGTGTACCACCTAAAGTAAAAGCTTATTAAAACCGCAGCGGGCGGTGGTCTTGCACCAGTGACAGAAACTTCTATCACTTCATGGCTTAAACCCCCCCAGGATAAAAAGTAGTTCAATTGGCTTGGGCTTCAATAGAAAACAAACGTCTTATTTACTTAGCAGAACTGGTTGAGCGGAGAACAGGATAATGCATGCAATTCATTTCACATTCGTGTGAGAACTTTTCAGGTACGGTCTGATGGGAACAGATGGAAGATAAAGTTTGAATAGTGGCTGAGATAACAAATGAGGTATGGACACTGACCCAGGTCATTGAGATTGCAGTAAGCTCTCCATTCTGAATTGCTCTTGTCACCTTTCTAAAGGGGAACAAATCAGAGAACATCCAATTGAATGAAAACGCTTGGTTCTTAGAGCTTTTATAAATGAGAGAGTGTAACACAACTGTGTTTGTGCTCACCTTAAGCGTGAGACTGCCGTCCAGGTTGTTGGGGGAGGAGGAAGGGATGTTGCATTGTGCTACAGTATGGTAGCTAGGATTGGAGAAGCACTGACCGGCACTAGTGCTCTGGGATGTTTCTACAAGACAAAAGAAAAAGTTGATGGTGCTCAAAACTACTAAAAGTATTTGACTAACTTTAATCATTTCAGTTTTTTGTACAGCCACATTATCAAAAATAACATCTAGCCCATTAAAAGGATAGTTCAACCAAAAATGAATATTCGGGCATCATTTACTCACCCTCTTGTCATTTCAAACCTGTATGACTTTCTTTCTTCTGCAGAACACAAAGATATTTTGAAGAATGTTGTTAACCAAAAACCGTGAGTCCCCATTGACTTCCATTGTATGGACACAAACCCAATACAAGTCAAAAGGGACCAACAGTTTTAAGTTACCAACGTTCTGTAAATGATTAAATAATCTGTATTTTTGGGTGAACTATTCCTCAAACTTTGTCAGGGGGCTTCCTTGGAAAACTTTTTTTCTGGTAAATAACATGACTATGCATGTCCACCAATTTAGTAATACGTTTATGCTGGTCTAAGCTGGTCTATTCAGCAGGGTATGCAGTTTGTATTTAATAACCACAAATGTGCTGTTTTCGCATCATTAAAAAATATTTGAATACTTTGAGGAAGTTTATCAGCATGTGGACAGTCTGTTGCAGTAAAGCACTGTCATAACCATGAAGTATTGTCAAAACAGCTGTTTTCTCTGCAGATTACTGAATGCAATAACATGCCGTTATACCTACAGCTCTAATCCAAACTACACTGTATGGGAATGAAACTAAATGGCCTCATTCAGGATTTGATGATTTTGATTCATATTCCCAACAGAGTTTCTTACCGGAGAGAGAGTAATCAGTGTTTGTGACACGCATGGCGGGGGTGTACGAGACGCTGGGCATGTCCTGCCCTTTGTCTCTCTGTCTCTGTCTGAACCAAACAAACAGGCTGAGCATAGCCATGATGATGAGGAGTAGGAAGATGATGCCCATGACGGCCCCGGCGGACTGGCGCTCTGAACCCAGAGCGGGACTGATCTTAGTGTAGGGGTTCAGCTCCTCCATTACCAGAGCAGCTGTGACACAATTCCGTTGAAATTACCAGGAGAACATAGTGCTTTTATTCACATGAGAACATTTGAAGAAAATTGTTATGCAAGTTAAATCTCTTGTTTTGTGTACAAAACAGCAGACATGGTTCAAATATTATATAAAATAAATCCAGATACTTTACTGATCGCCTAATCTTAATTTACTCTCACAATGCTTCTGCTGTATATTGTTAGTGGTTGCTGGAGCATTGCTAGGGTGTTACTAAGGTGGTTGCTAGGATATTGCTAGGGTATAAGTGTAGTTGCTAGGGCTTTGCCAAGTTGTTACTAGGGCATTCATGTGTTTTTACGAGGGTGGTTGAAAGGGAACTGCTAGGGTGTTATTAGTGTGGTTGCTAGGGCTTTGCTGTGGTGTTACTAGGGCATTCCTTTGGTGTTGCTAGGGTGGTTGCTACCGGACTTTTAGGGTGGTTGCTAGGATATTGCTAGGGTGTTAGTAATGTGGTTGCTAGGGCTTTGCTGTGGTGTTACTAGGGCATTCCTATGGTGTTGCTAGGGCGGTTGCTACCGGATTGTTAGGGTGGTTACTAGGATATTGCTAGGGTGTTAGTAGTGTGGTTGCTAGGGCTTTGCTGTGGTGTTACTAGGGCATTCCTCTGGTGTTACGAGGGTGGTTGCCAAGGCATTGCTAGGTAGGTTGCTAGTGCATTTTTATGATGTTAGTATGGTGGTTGCTAGAGTATTGCTAGAGTGCTGCTAGGGAATTCCTATGGTGGTACTCGGGTGGTTGCTATAGCTTTGCTATGGTGTTACTAGGGTGTTTTAATGAACATTTTTGGTTTTCTAGGTGAAATCACAAATCCTACTGCTTAAAGAAAAAGAATGTCTCTCACCAAGAAACCCCTTCTGATTTAAGATATCCCAATTATCCCTGTTAAAAAAACCAAGATATGCTGGTTTGGTATGTTTTGATGCTGGTTTGCTGGTTTGTGCTGGTTTAAGCTGGTCATGTGGTGGTCTTTAGCTGGTCATGCGCTGGTCCTTAGCTGGTTTTACCAGCATCAAAACATACCTTACCCAGGATATGCTGTTTTTTTCAACAGGGATGTTGATACTACAAACAGTGGTACAAACTAAAGTTTTACTGTTAAGGGTTTAGAAAAAGCAATACCAGTACACCATAAAAGGGTGATGCTTGCATTAGCAAAAAAACACTGCAAATTAACAATGGGTATGACTCTGCAGAAAAGTGTCTCTCAAATGTATTGTGAGAACGGGTGAACCTTTGTGAACGTGTGCCTTTGATTTATGCATTTGGTCTGAAAAATAACAATGGATGTAGAGGAAATAAGAGAGAGAGAAAGATTGTTACCCTGGTCACAGCGGATTCCTTTGTATCCGGGGCTGCAGTAGCATGTTCCGGTCACATAGTCACAGGTGGCGTTGTTCATACATTCACACAGTTGCTGGCACCCGTAGCCAAACGTCCCTGGAGGACACTCTGAAAAAAACATACACGCACAAATACAATTAACCAAAGCCCCAGGCCAACACTTCGTAAAACAAGAACACACACATACAAACACAACTGTGAATCCCTGCCTGCGATGGTGGATGGGAAACACACACACACATGCACACATCAGCAACAACATAATCAACCCCATCATGGCAGGAGAACAACTCTGTTAAGGGCAAGGTCGAGCTGATATTCTCCTAACATACACACCCACATTCAGAAGGAGTTTACAACACTCACTCTGTTCACAGTTGATTCCAATAAAGCCAGTCCGACAGGCACACTGGCCAGTGATATGATCACAGTCAGCTCCGTTTTGACAGCGGCACATCTCTGCACAGTCTCGCCCATAAAACCCTGAGGGGCAGCCTGAAGGAAAGAGATATCCTGCTACATTACATTAACCTACAACACAGAGTTGATGAACGCACCATCAACAGCAAACCCGCAGCAGCCATGAAGCCAATACCGCAACAGGCTAATGACCCAAATATGTTACCTAATTAAACCACATTAGCACGGCAGTGTTTCCACCTTCGCTAAGGCACGTTTACATGCACTTACAGTGCAAAAATACACAACAGTGCAACACAGCCCGGCCACTGAAGATAACAAGCCCACTGGAGCAAACATTGCAGGAAAACACAAACTGATTTCATCACTTCTCAAGGAAAGAGTTTATATCGCTGCTGTCATGGAGAGAAAAAAGTTTCAAACAGAGTGGCAGAGGAGGAAGGATCAAGATCTTTGAAATGATTGACGTAACGAATGAAAGATGAATCGCTGTTTTTTTGCAGGTGTCATGCTGATGGTTTGTGATTTCAGCCTTGAGCAAGGTCATATAATGAGTTAAATGACTGACATAAAAAATACGTGCATTTATTTTTTAGGTCTCGTCCGTGCCATCATAACATCAGAAGGCTTCTGCATTGCATCTTTACCGCCGAGCACAGAGATCTGAGCTGCAGTTTTGATACACTGCCAGCAGATGTCACTGTGTCACTTTAAATGATGTTGGATGTGATTGGATTGTATGTGGATGTTTTTTGTGTGTATTCGTGTGTATGTATGTGTAATATAGGCTTGTTGGAAATGTGTATCGATGAATGTACGTGTATGAGAGAGACTCACGCTGTGTACAGTAGAGGCCGGTCCAGCCTGGGCTGCACCTGCACTCTCCATCGTAGGCACTACATTGGGCTCCGTTGTGACAGTTACATGAGTTCAAGCAGTCAGGGCCCCACTGGCCTATGGGACAAACTACAGATGCCAGAGACACCGTCAAAAGCAAACAACTCTATACAGGTAAATATATACAGTTAGGACCATAAATATTTGGACAGAGGCACATTTTTTCTTTTATAAGCTGTGTATCAAAATGTATTCGAGTTAGTTTTATAATGGATGTTGTATTCAAGTGCACACTGACAGTTTATTAAGAGTGTATTTGCATTTGGATGCTGTTGCTGTGAACCCACATCATGGTGGACAGGGAGATCTCCATGCAAGCGAAACAGACCATAGTTAGATTTCAAAAACACAAAAAATCCATCAGAAAGATACAGAGAACATTAAAAGCGGCCAAATTCCTCAAGAATAGGATGTGTAGATTAGACGTCTGAAATAGCCGAAAAGCATTTTTTGGAGTGATCAAATTAATTTCAGACTGCATAAGACTAAAAGGAATAAAAGATATGGAGAAGGCTTGGAATATCTCATGATATGAGCAGACAACATCTTCAGTAAAATAGTGCTCAGGCAATGTGATTCCATTTCCACTTCCTCAGGCACTGGGTCACTGGTGTTTTTGGTGATTTAACAGAAGTAAGAAAGCATACGGATTAATTATTCATTTGTCTTGACGTTACGAAGGTGTTTTTCTTAATCATGGAGTGTATAATTTCATAATCTGCCAAACTGATCTCATATTGACACCCAGGATTGTTTCGTTGCTGAGTTTAGCGGTGTGTTTTTTTCCCTCAGAATGTCCGGAAATGTTGATTTTGCCACTCCTGGCATTTTGCCCCTCCTTTGCTGTTCATGGCATCTTTCTGACGGATTTTTTTGCTTTTAATCTAGATACGGTCTTTTTCACTTGCATGGAGATCTCCCTGAACCCCATGATGTGGGTTCACAGCAACTGCTTCCAAATGCAAACACCACACGTAGAATCAACTCAACCTTTAAAATGCTTTATTTATCAAGAAATTATTTAAGGAAAAGCCCACATATGTGAATAAAACAGCTTTTGATTGAACGGTCCAATTACTTTTGGTACATTGAAAAAGGGGGGAGGTTCATGTTAAAGAGCTAGAATTCCTAAACCCTTCAGCTAATCTGGCTGTGTATACACTCTAAATAAAGCGGGGGGTGTGCACTTTAAGACAATATCCATTATAAACTCAAATACACTTTGATACAAAAATTTGATTTTGTCCAAATATAATATATTTATGGACTTAACTGTATGTATGCATTTCTGTGAGGGGACAAAATGTTAATTTAAGTTGGCACCTTTACGTCTTAAAGGGACAGTTCGCCCAAAAATGTAAGTTCTGTTATCTCCCTCAAGTTGTTCCAGACCTGTATCAATTTATTTGCTCAGTTGAACACAAAATAAAATGTTTTTAGAACGTGGAAAACCAACAGTTGTGGGGCACCATTGACTTCCATTGTCATTTTTCCGATACCATGGAAGTCAAAAGAGCCCCAGAACTGTTTGGATCCAAACATTCTTCCAAATATCTTAACTTGTGTTCAGCAGAACAACACACTTTACACAGGTTTGAAACAATTTGATGGAGAGTAAATGATGACAGAATCACTTTGCCTTTAAAGGGACAATTTACCCAATAATAAAAATATATCGGCATATAATCGCCCTCCAAACCTGTTCTTAACCTGTATTTCTTACTTCTGTGGAACAAATGAGAAAAACAAAAATATTTATGAGAGTAAACGGTGACTGAGTCTGTCGGTCACTAACCTCTCTTTTTGTGTTCTGGCAAAAAACTTTTTGAAAAACATGAGGTTGAGAAATGATAAAACATTATTTTATCGAACACATCTACAGTTGGGGTCATAAATTTACATACGGTACACATAATCTGCACAATATGAATAATAAATGAATAGGAAATATAAAAATTGCAGTTCGTTTTTTATTTACTACTCCCCACATAAAGCCTTTTCATACCAGGTTAGTTTAGTAAATTTATGTTGTGATCTAAACAGCTGGTCTGTAGCTCACTCAACAAACTGCAATTTTTATAATTTATACAACTTTTTTCATTATTAACATTTGGCAGGTTCTACAAAGTGTACTACAACTTATAACCCAACTGTATGTCAAAGCAGAATACTATTGTACAGGCTTTTATTTTTATCTCTTAAACACAAAAAAAGTGGGATGCTGATACAGCCAAAATGAGGCGTAAAATGAGGGCCATAGTTTAAAGAAAAAAACCTTTTAATTCTGTCTGAATAAAGCTGAAAATGGTAATTTTCACAATTAATAATTTAAAAACAGGCACCCTCTCTTTTCCACAAACAAACGGTCACAGGCGTTTTTTATGTGCAGCAAACACCATTAGATTAACAGCGCTAACTGCTCGTGCTTCAGCGGAGGGGGTGTGTGGGGAGGTATAAATTCTGCAGGACACTGTTGATCTCGTCTCAGTTTCATATCGGGGCTCTCATACGCTGTGTAAATTATCGAGAGTGTGCCATCAAGTAATTTATTGAGGAAACTGTTGGTCTCCATCAGCAGCGCTTGTGGGTTATTTGGCAAAGAAAAATGGACGTGCCGATGATTTACATGACACCGTGACGTGAGGTGCCCATGAGACAGAACAAGAGAAATGGATGAAAAAATGGATGGGAAGACAGGATGTGGGAGTACAAAACAGAGGAACGTATAGAGAGGAAAGCACAAGCAGAGAGGAAAGTGAAATTGAAAGTAAAAGAAAGAATAGAAAAGGTGTAATTGGTTCATACTCTGTGAGCAGTCGTCTCCAGTCCACCCAGGGAAACATTGACAGGAACCGTCGATAGGGTTGCAGGTGCCGTTGTTTGTACACACACAGATCTCACCACAGGCTTTCCCATATTTGCCACTGGGACACACTGACGGAACAGAAACGCACAGCACAGACACAAAGCAGAAATATATCATAAATATATGAATATAGTTTACAGTAATGTTACTGTGTCTTTAGGTTGAACATACAATCCCTTTAAACAGAAGTTCACAGTATCTTTTGTGATTCACAGTGAAGTTAATGGGTGTAATGTTTTTAATCTTAAAGGAATAGTTCACCCAAAATGAAATAATTAACACACCCATATGCCATATGTATGTCTGTCTTTAGACAAACACAAGTGGAGTGAAAATAATACACATTCGTGGCCACCATTGACTTTTAGGATTGTGGCCAAGAGCTGTTTGGTTAAAAGTATTCTTCCAAATATCTTTCAAATATTAAACTCGAGGGTGGGTAAATGAAAAAAACACACATTTTTGGTGAACTGTCCCTTTATGCACAATCAACTTTGCTTAACACATAATTCATTTTTTCTTACATAACCTCAACAAATTATAATAATTTCAAGTGTTACAAACTCACCACTAGCCAAAACTTGTTTAAATGAACCAAGTTGATTGTACTTAAAATTTGTACAGGGTAAATATGCTCAGTATGAGTTTTTACTCATAAATGTGTCGTTTCACTTTGTGTGGATTAACTTTATGATTATATGTGCACGGTTTGGAGCTTTTTAAAAATACAGCCAAGAACACCAGGGTTTGCAATATTACTATTATTATTATGATTTGTGTTCGACTGAAGAAAAGAAGACATGTACACTGGCATGATTGTGATTCAATTACGGTATACATTTCATTTTTGGGTGAACTGCTCCTTTAAATCTTAAAAAACATACATGAAAATTTTAAGACTGTTCTACCCTATAATACGCAGAGACACAGAGTAAACCATTTAGTAAACGATTGTGTGGCTAACTGCCATATGTTTACTCAAACAAACAAGTCAATGTTTTGAACGCCTGCTGTTTGCGCTGTTTTGGAAGGTCAAGAATCATCAAGTCATTATGAACTGTCATGTTTACAAATCACATACTTCATGATTCTTGACTGTGATGGTTCAGGCAGAGAGACACATGAAGGGGTGAAGTCATGTGTCTGTGTGTACTTCAAAGTGAAATCAAATACGTGTTTCTGTCACACTGTCCAATTATCCATCTTGCCATCTCTGCTCGGCACCGAGAAGAACAGTGACGACGGATGTACTGCCGAATTAAAAATAGAAAATTGTGTACATTTTTAATAAAACGAATTCCTCACCACACTCTGACATGTTCCTCAATCAGACATTTTATTTTAGATTAAAGCAAATCGTGTGTTTTCACGTGCCTCTCTCTCTCCCTCTCTCTCTCTCTCTCTCTCTCTCTCTCTCAAGTCACAATGTAAAGTACATACAATGGGGTCCCTTGCTAAATCATCCATCACATTCAACATATCAACATCTGTTGTGTCAGGAGATCAGAAATATGAACAACTAGGGAGTGTTGCAGCTAAACCTTTGTGTCTTTTAATGACCATACATCCACACTCTTCTCGTTGTGAAAACACTTTCAACTAACTCAAAGCTGCCTCTTATTAGCTAGTGGCCCCCTCATGTCACATGTTCCGTTTCACTCCAACTGTGACTATCTGAAGTTCATTAGCTCGATCTGAGATGAGCTCAAGACAGCTGAAGACGGCAGCACAGACCAAACTACAAAAAAGTAGGTATGTGGGCTAGCCAGACTTCCCCCGGGCCCTGACTTTCTTCCAGTAATTATAATCTGGACAAATTAAAACAAGCCTTTTCGCGAACCTTCTCCTTCCTCTCCTTTAAGGTATTAAATATTTATTCTCGAGACGGCTCTGAAAGCAATGAAAGTGAATTCTATATAGTCATGCTGCCTTTCCTTAATTCATGAAAAGACTAGATAATTATTATGAGAAGTTCCATCTATATTTCATCTGGACGTCTCCGTTGGGTGAATGTTAGCGTTCATTAGTTTGATTTGGAAATTTGCCTCATTGAGCTGAAACTTGAAATCACGAAATCACATCGAAACTACAATAAACAGGACTGGCTCAACCTGTAGACGATATCAAAAGCTCATACTTTCTGATGCAAAACTGTACAATCGTTATACAATTTGATAAAACGATGTGATGCTCACTGCCAAAGCTGACTGTTAATATTTCAAACTCTGTGACAATGACAAGAAAAAGTAACTCGCTTTACACAGTTTTCTTGTTTTTATTGAAAAAATAAGAAACCTCTCATCTATGCTTCGTTTTACATCACAGGAGCACACAAAGTTACAAGTCAGGCCTGTAAATATCAATATCTACTGTACTCTTGAACATAAGGGCATGAAAGATCACAAAAGGCAATAGATCCACCGAAATGTTCATATCCAAGCATAAAGTATATTAGCGAAAATGAATCTCTTGAGATTCTGTCCCCATCTCGTCTCTAAAGCTAGAGCTCAACAAAAATAGAGTGGTGAGATCGACCTGACTCTTCACTGTTTGTCTCACTCGGAAGAATGAGCTCAGCAATATTCAGATTTCGCTCTGAAGGTTATTTGTCAGAGTGTCAGTGATAATGGCAATTATTTTCTGTACAGAAGAGGCGCAGAGTCAGCGGAGAGTTCCACGGATGGGCACCATGCCAATGGTAGCACACATACAAACACACACAAACACAATGGTAGAGTGCGACCCGTTTAATATGACAGGTGAGACCTGTAAACTGTCAACTCCGTGTATCATCTATGTACATTCTCTCTGAAACATCATCATTACATAATTAGTTTCAGCGGGAGACAGATGCCCAGAGTCAATTTGATGAACATCTAGTGCACTTTGTCTCACAAGACTGGAAAGTTCCGCCTTGATTTGCCGAGCTCTAATCTGATTGGCCAATTTTAAGCAACATTCACGAGTAAGAGTGCAAGAGTTTTTTTAATCAGGTATTTCTTTATCAGGTTTGTTAGGGTTTAACTAAATATCCAAAGTTATGTCAGTTAAATACTACATGTGCTTAACCATACGTGCATACTGCTGTCCTATTGTTTCATTTATTTTTATCATTATGGTAAAAATATATTTTAGACAAACCCGACCTAAAACAGACAGATCTATTGACATTTGTGACCCTGGACAACAAAACCAGTCTTATGGGTCTATTTGGCAAAATTTAGTTTTTTTACATAATGAATAATTTATGATGAATAAAGCTAAATAAATACGATTTTTATCGATGTATGAGTTGAGATACAAATTTTTAAAACTCAGGAATCTGAGAGTGCAAAAAATTTAAAATATAGAAAAAATGGCCTTTGAAGTTGTTATTCAGAGGCACTGTAGTAGACCATCCACTCACAAAAATAAAGTTTTCATATCTTTAATATAGTACAATTACAAAATATCTTCTTGGAACATGATCTTTACTTAATATCCTAATGATTTTTGGCATAAAAGAAAAATCGATAATCTTGACACGTACAATGTATTTTTGTCTTTTACTTCAAATATTCCCGTGCTACCTAAGGCTTGGTTTTGTGATCCAGGGTCACATTTAGGCTGTTTCTTACTGTCTGAGTGGGCAGATCATGGCCAGATTAAGCTACAATGTAAACCAGAATTTTAAATGAACGCTCTAAATATTATAAACAATAAATAAATATTGAGATAATCAATCAATATTTAGATCAAAAATGTTTTTAAGGTGGTTTAAGCTACTGATTGGACAGTTAACGCTTTTTCTATGAGAGCCATTAAAGATCTGAGAAGCCCATTAGTAAAGAGACTATATAGACAGAGAGATAGCAGAGAGAGATAGGAGTAACAGCTACTTGCCTTTGTTGCAAAGAGAGCCAAAGAAGCCGGCCAGGCATTCACAGTGACCCGTGACGTGTTGGCAGGGCCCGGTGCTGTGCACACACTGTGGACATGACTGACTGCAGCGGTGCCCATAAAAACCAGGAGGGCATACTGTCACAGGGCAAACACAGAAAGATAGGAAGAAAGAAAGAGACGTTGAATCAGAGGTTTGCCAGTTGTGGAGAGAGAAACCCATGTACCAGATTTACAGAATGCTTTTACAGACCAAAAAGGGTTTGAAATAATTCTCCAGTTACCTTTAACCCTAAAGCACAGGCACCTGTAACTAAAACAGGGAGAAGTAATGAAGCTCTCATTACGGCTTGAAATTGTTAATAAGAATAAGATCTTTCATTTGATATATAACATGAACATGTTGGACATAATTGAGCGTAATGAAAAATGTTCATGATCATAAACGCACATAATTTTAAAGGAGTTATGACATGTGGAAATTATGAATTTCAGCCTAAGTTAAGTCATTTTATGTATGGATGGTATGGATTCCAAAATGGTGCACTTCTCTAGAAGCTAGAGAATCTAAGCTTTCAAATGATACCACATATGATTGTCAGATTTACAGAAATACTGACGTATTTATTGAGTTTACTAAGCGCAGTGTAAAAAGCCGTATTGTCTCACAGAGCACGAAAAGTAAGTCTGTCTCTGTCATTCAGCCGTGTCTGAGACTGGATCTTCTACGGGTCATTTTTCTTCATTAGAGCCTTGATTCTCTTTAATTGCTGTAGCTTTGTGTAATGCAGGAGGGTGGTGTTTTCTGACCTTTTCACTATGGGTGGTGGGCCTTTGTAATTAAGATAATTGTACAACAACGAACAGTGTGGCCAAGATAAATCGCATTCCCTTTCCCTGCTCTCTTTAATCTTTCTACACACACAAACACATCATTTCTTAACAGGGGGAATGATACTTAACTGATCAAGAACATGTCTGTGTCAAATAAATGTGTATGTAGATGGAAATACGAAATTATATCGAGTTTAAAGGTGAAGTCTATTTTAGGATAACTTAAATTCATTCATTTATTTATCCCGTTTTCTAAACCTTTGAACAAATTTGTAAAACATTATTACTAATGCAAGAAACATAATATCTTCAGAATATTTAAATATTTACACATCACACGATTTGTTGGACTGCCTTTAAAGTATTCTGATTTCAATATACTGTCATAAAATACAAATATTTTAGCACATTTTTACTGTAACAGTGCAGTAATGGGAATCTTGAGCACTGAGGATACTAAGAAATGTAATAATAATACAAATGAAATACTAAACACATTTTATTGCTAAACAAAATGTGCTTAATTATCCCAAAACTGTCAATAAATAAACTTAAAGTGTTCCTATAAAAATATTTAAATTACTTTACAAGTAATTATTACTTACAAGTGCTATCAAATCAATTAATCGATTAAAAAATAAATGTTTGTGTTTATATGTGTGAGTGTGTAAATACACAAACATACATGTATATATTTAAGAAAAATTATTAGTTTTTATTTATATTTATACATAATGTAAATAATATTTAAATATATGTTAATATATATTTTTGTAAATATTTGTGATATAGACACATGTGTCTGCATTTATGTATATATAACATACACGGCAAACACATATATTATATAAACACAAACAAATAATTTATCGATTTGACAGCACTAATATGCATTTATAAATATTGATGTATATATAATACATATATTTTAATGTTTTTCAAATATTTCATATATATATTTTTTCTCTAAATGTTTTAATATTTCATGCTTTTGAAAATGGCCAGCAATAACCCAAAGCAGCAGGAGTGAGACAGGGAGAAAGAAAGCAAGAAAGAGAGAGAGTCTTAAGAGGAAGGGCTCTGAGAGGTTGGGCAAACACTTCTCCTCACAGAGAGGCTGATGAGAGCCCCACATGGACTCGGCATCTCCACAGTGATCCAGACAGAGGAGTGGGGCTGAAGTGATTAAGACGTGTGCGATTAAAGATTTGCTCACACATGTTTATGACTCTTCACTAAGCGTCTCCCTCTTCAGCTCATCCCACTACACTCCCTGTGGGTCAACGTCTGGATTTGACAGTTGTGACCCCCTCTCATTCCCACCAGTTGTTTATCATCTTGTATGAAGAGCGTTCGAATGAAACACTTATGTGTCAACTCGGAGAAGGTGACATTGAGTGAGACATGCGCTGTCCAACATGTTTTCCTAATCAGTGTTTTTGTCTTGCATAAACATCTTAACATCATTAAGACTTAATTTACTTGCAAAGCAAAATTTAGTATGTTAAGAATATACTGTACGTTTAATTATCTTTTTTTTTTATTACTCATTTGCAAGTGGTTTTCCTTGTTTTTAGATGCAAGCATACATCTAATATAGTTGAAATAATAAGTATTTTTATATAGCTATGACTAAAAACAAGCCATTTGTTCTACAATTTTGCTTAAAAAAATACATTTATTTTGTTTCAAATGTTTAGATTTAATGTGCTGGAAAGTAAACCAAAAATACTGAATAAGAAAATGATTATAATGTGGCTAATGGTGGAAAAGGAAGTTACTTCTCTTGCAGGAAGTGCCACGGTAGCCGGGAGCGCACACGCATGTACCATCTTCAGGAGAGCATGATCCACCATTTTGGCACGAGCAGGTCATGGAGCAGTTAGGCCCCCAGAAACCTTGAGGGCATATACTGTCACAGTGGATGCCTGTTAAAACAATGAAGAAAGCATCACTGCATTTTTCACACGTGCTTCCATATTTACTTAAATAGCCAGAAGAAGAAACAAGCATGAGAAGCATGTACGAAATACCAGAACCTTGCGTTGCATCATAGCTAAGTTAGTTTCATTGGTACAACAACAGGGCAGCAACCAGTATGTATGCGTGTGTCTGTTTTGAGTCCTGGTTTTGAAAGCGTGGCTCTGTGGGTTCAGATATCTCTCGGCCGCAGCACTGGGCCGCGCTGTGCTGTGCTATGCTCTCTGTATATGTATTTTTGATCAGACTGGGTCTCTCTGCCAGTGCAGTGTGTTCATTAATAGGGCCGTGTCCCTTGAGTGGTTGAGACTCGTCTCTCATTCTCTTTCAGCTGTTTTATGTAGCGCTCCGCTGGGGACACCCACAAGTACACACGCACAAATATATAATGAAGAGACCTGCAATATTTTCATGATATGCTTTGATAGTCTTGAAATGCATTGACATCGGACAGGTTAGCTCGGCCATATTGACACAAACATAGACAACACGTGGACACTCTCAAACAAGCTCAGCTACCAATGATTAAAGTTGTATTGCTCTTTCACAGTTTAGGAGACGTCATTTCATTCTAAGGTATGTTTTATTAAAGGGATACAAAAATGCAGTCATCATTTATTAACCCTGATGTTATTTAAAACAGGCATATGACTCTTCTTCAGGTAAACACAAAAGGAGATATTTTGAGAAACGTCTCAAACAGTGGAAGTCAATGAGGTTCAGTGTTGTTCGGTTACCAACATTCTTAAAAATATCTTCTTTTGTGTTCTGCAAAAGAAAGCATACAGATTTGATGAATCTGGGTAAACTATCCCATTAAGTTTTTTGTCTCGGTTGATTTACTTAAAATGCCTAAGGACAAGTGCAAAATACACAAGTGAGACAATTGTTGATATGCACGATGAGAACTGAGTTATGAAATTAATGTGAATAGCATGACTAGGATAATTTGGTTATATTAGACACATAATCATGTATATTATTTCTCATGTATATTATATGTACCCTTACCCTCGATAAAAAAATTGTAACACACAGCCTCAAGTGGTTTATTACTTTAATAATACATCCTTAATAAATAAATAACTACATTTTCCAACCTCTATAACCACGATATAATGGCATAGAAGGTAGACATTACGAGCGCACACACAATCTTAGACACACACACACACACACACGTATTCTCACACACATAGAGACACTTTCAAGCTGTAGCCCAGGAACCTCATTTGCAATTTTCTTTGACAGAGCGAGTGGCACGGCACATTAAAGCAGCATTAGTCTCATGGCTTTGAATTAGTCCAGGTCTAAACTCTAGGGACAGGCATCATACCTGCACTACCACTGTGGCAGAACAGAAGGTAGCAGGGTTCGGAGGGCAGCTGAGATGAGCGAGCAGGACAAGCCCACCCGACCATCAAAAAAGGGGCAAACTTGTTTGAGCTTCTGCAGGGCTAGGCAGAAAAAAGTCCCGCACTTCCTTTATTGTCAGCAATGAATTAGAATAGAAGAGCACCCTGAAAGACTAATGGTGACAAACAGAGCAGCTTTTGAGCAGAGTGAGAGAGAGAGAGAGAGAGAGAGAGAGAGAGAGAGGAAAAAAACTCTGCATACGAGACTTTTCTGGACCACCACAGGGACCGGCAGCCAATTAATGAGATAAGCAGAAGTACCATCGTACGCATCACTTTCCAGCGCACTTTGTGTGTTAAGTGGACACAGGCACACATGACGGCATGTTTCTGAAGGGCACGTGCTTCTGCAGGTCACTTGTTCTCATGCTCCGAATCCTTCACTGTAGAGACCCTGAAGCCGCTAATATTGTTCCTCCACGTTTCTTTGCTTTTTCACTTCATCGATCTCGATGTCATTTTGTCTCTTCCTCTCTTTTAGAATGACCATTTAATTTCTGTCACACATATCGCTCTCTTCCCTTTTGATAAAACACTTACAGCCTGTCTTTCCTCGGGCATGTTTTACTTCTGTTCTTTAGTTATCCTGTTCCCTTGTACCTCAAAAGCCACCTTTTTCTCTCTCAGGGTCCTCTCTTTATCTTCTCACCTTCTCAGAATATCAGTTTCTGAATTAACAACCTGAATGTTCGACACGATCAAGGACGGCCGACAGGTTGAGCATTTCAGTACTTGGCATATTTTTAAATGCACACAAAACGATCACAATATACACTTGAAACACAATTTTTCACATTTATTACCTTTTGACCAGCCGTGGAAAAGATTAAGCGACCACTTAAGTTTTGTTTGTAGTGAGCATTTCTGCATGTATTGTGGCAATTCCAGTCCAGTATCTTGATTTCCAAATAAATCAAACCTCAGGAGTCACAAAGTCCTGCAAAAGCAGTGTGATAGACTGCGATTGCATCTTTTTCGTTATTTTGACCAATTTGTCTCGTTTAAATTTCCTGCAAATAAATGCAAATAGTAGATCACAGATTTATACAAACCTAACCATTTTAAATATGCTTTCCTGTAGACCAGTGGTTAAAGTATGGCGCTAGCAACGCCAAGGTCATGGGTTCGATCCCAGGGATTGCACATCCTCAAATACAATTGTATAATATCATGCAATGTAGTGAGCGTCTGCCAAATGCATAAATGTAAATGTTAAATGTTTTGTGTTCTTTCTTCCACAGAACACAAAAGATGATTTTGAAAATGTTAACAGAATGGTAAAATGGTAAAAATGTTAAATGGTAACAGAAAACCATTCCCATTTGATTTTTAAGAACAACTATTTCTTTAAGAATGCTATTTATATACAGTTTAATTGATCATTTGGTGTATTTTCTTAACAATACTGGCACACATTCAAAAACCTTTGCATTTGTCTCCATCTACTTTCTGTGTCTTCTGTCTCTCGCCACAATTCATTCCTGCTTGTGAGTTCCTTATAGAATCTTCCCCATGTTCTTACAATCTCCTGTTCTGCATTTAGCTCATATTCTCTCTTAGACACAACACGAGAGTATGCACTATGTAAGTCTAACTCTGTCTATCCAAATGTGTTTCATAAATCACTGCTCTGCATAGTCTTGTTCAGATGCTCAGTCTCTGAGGCCTATTTGCACCCTGGTGACTCCATTAGGTCTGGCAGATGGTGGAGACCTGGGCAGGAGACAGAGCGTGAGATTTCTGCGTTGCTGGCTCCTTCTCACAGATAATGAAAGCTACACTATATCCCAGAGCACACAGACAGAATTTGGAGACCTGAACGAAGAGAGCAATTGTGGGCCTGCAGGCAAAAGCACACGTACTGACCCGAACAGCTCCGTCTCTTCCTCTTACTGTGTTTTTTAACACTTTCGAGTGTTACTGTAATGCTCAAGTACTTGCAAACAGGGCCTTCTGTGGTGCTGAAACATGTCTAGTGCACGGACACGCGGTGCAGAGACCACTGTAACAGAAGGTGTGAACGCAGCGTGAAAGCTGTACAAGAACGACTGCTTGATTCTGGGTCAATGCGATCTAATTAGGTAACATGTTCAGCAACTATTTCAATAAATGCTTCATGGTTGAGATATCTCATATTAATTCGCAGGCTGGATTCTTGAACTCCTAAAAAGTGAGAACTCCTCAAATGTGGTGCTCGGATGTCCTGTGATAAAATGTTCTGGAGGTATGGTGGTTCTGTGAGGAATAATCTAAAAATGATCTAAAATGATAAAAATTTGATACAGATTTAACATAACAATAGCAATTAAGTATTTCATATATGTTGACAACATCGATTTTTACTATTGCTGCACGGCATTCTATTTCTGTTGAGCTCAATAAACATGGCATAGCATTTATAGCCTCAGTGCCGACACAGCTTGCAGCTATTGGCCACTTGTCAAGTTAAAGTACATCAATGTGATGATGTCATTGGCCTGACACTCACCCGTCCATCCCGGCAGGCAGCGACAGAAGCCACTCACAGGGTCACATCCATCAGCGTGGTTACAGTCACAACGCTCTCGACACTCCAGCCCATATGTGCCATCCTGAAAAATTGACACACGTACACATCACAAACTGTTTTGTCATGATACACAGTTATAAGTCAAGGGGGCAGTCTTCTGGCAGACAGACAGAGGAAATCGTGTTTGGAAAAAACTCACGGGGCAGGGCTGCTGGCACCGTTCCCCTCTCCACCCTGAGGTGCAAGAACAAGAGCTGTCTATTGGGTCACAAGCCGCACCATTGGCACACAGGCAAGTTTGGTTACAGCCCAAACCCCAAGTGCCGCTGGAGCAAAGGATGGAACAGTCGACACCTTGCCAACCTGTCAGGAAAAGATGGGTACAGGCATTCACCAATTTGTTTACTTATGTGCATTCAAGAAAGAAATTTGACTGATTTTGCGTTTGTCATCAAAATCTTTTGACTTAAAGGTCCAGTGTATGAAATTTAGCGGCATCTAGCAGTGAGGTTGAGAATTTTAACCATCGGCTCACTCCACCCCTCCGTTTCGAGGCACTACGTTGGCTGACACAGAACTAAGATGTCGTCACGTTTTCGCTTCTTTGCTGAAGGAGACATTGATCAAATGCTTTCTGTAGAGCAGTTTGTCTGTTTAGGGCTACAGCAGAAACAACGTGGTGAGTGTAAATAGAAATAGCCCATTCTAAGGTAATAAAGGCATAACGGTTCATTATATGAGATCTTTATATACCTCTGAAAATTATGTTTATCGTATTGCATTTCTTTTATTACATCCTTCCCAAAAATTACACAACGGACCTTTAAATGTTTGGCTTTGGCTTAAACATAAACATGTCAGCATATATCTTATACTCTGCAATACTCCTTAAAAATGTCTCATGATCATACATGAAGTGTATTTTTACCCCAATAAACGTTCACCAGTTTATAACAGACCTCAATTATTGGGGCAGAGAGAGGGGAAGTGGGGTCATAAGTGACAGGAGCCAGAGAATTGTACTCTCCAGTGCCGCACACTGCAAAGCAGTCAATGAGTGGAATATATGCATGGTTTGAGGTCAACATATGAGCAGAGAGGGATAGACAGAGAAGTTGTGTAGCACACTGGGGTACTGCATTATGAATGGGGTGAGGTTTTTGAAAGTAGTGTCTCTAATGAGCTTCCTCCCATGCTGAAGGGATCTGAACGAATGCTTCACTGGTATCGGCTTTTTAGGACGAGTCCATGTTAATGCAATGTGGGGTCCGTCCCGTAGGTGTGGTTAGCTGCGGTCAGCCAAATGCTTTTACTGTCTAAATAACCCATGTCTAAGTAAGTGGTGTGTCTCTGTATCCTCTGAAAATGTCCTGAAGGGACTTCAGGATCCCTTTCTACCGAAAAATACAGTTCGTCAAATTGAGAAATGTGAACTTGTGGGGTATGGATGGGATGTTTTATAATGGTTGGGAGTGTCTGATGTTTCAGTGTTTATCTCTTAAATAAAATGAGCTGGGTTCTTTTAAGTAACAACTGCCTGCAAGATAAGTTTTTAATACTGTACCCAATATGGCCCACTTGGTTGCAGCTGGTATTAAGGGGAGCAATAGTCTCTTTTTAAAAAGCATTTGACTGGGCAAAAAATCTGTATAGTGCAGAATGAGACATCAATCTTTTGTCTGTGTTCCCAGAAGAGAAAGGCCACTATTTTTAAAGTGCCTAAATATGCTTAAAGTGAATTTTGTCAATAAAAAAAAGGAGTCCTAAAGGAAAGTGAAAGATGACAGAAAGAAGGAAAAGAGATTTTACAGTACCTTCTTTACATATGCAAGAGCCGTCGATTGGGGAACAGGATGCCAGGTTGTGGCAGTGGCAGGCAGAAGTGCAGTTAGTACCGTACAGCCCTGGTGGGCATGTCTGGGAACAGTCATCTCCCTAATAAACATATGCATACACTAAATATACAGTATATTGAACATACATGTGACCCTGCCTGTGAAAACCCAGCTAAAGTAATTTTTTGTGATTTGGTGTTTTCATAACAAAGAACATCTTACTGTGTAATAAAAAAAATAACTGAGCTAGGCAAAACAATAAAATTATTATTTTCAGTATTAAAACTATACATTTAAGTATTATATATTCAAATTTGAGTAATGTATTTCAAAATCTATAATAAATAATTTAAAGCGAAGAACACAAACTTTTTGCTATTACAACTTTGTTGCTCCTAATCTGATAATTGCTCTCCTTCTGAAGCCTCGTATCTCCATATTTTGTGATTCATTTTTTTTGCCATAAAACATTACATTAGTCACCTCATGTTTTTCACTGGATTTTCCAAACGTCTAACCAATAAAAAGTATTCAAAAGTGCTATTCAACTTTGACAACACCGTATTTAATCATTTATCACAAGTAGGCTACAGTGTTTTTCCATTTCCTGAAAAACATTGACATCCGAGGTTTCGGAAGGACAGTGAAGATATAGCGTCTATACTGTTATATACATATCACATTTTTATAAATAAAATATTTAATGAAATACAACACATTTGAAGGGGTGATAACTAAGCACCACAATATCAGAAGAGTTTGCGTCTTCTGAATGGGTCCCGTTAGAAAACTTTTTTATACCATCGAGAACCCTCTAGCAACCGCATAGAAATGTTCTAAAAACACTCAAAACATCTTATTAACCACATAGCAGTGCTTTGGCAACCACTCAAACTCCTGACATTCTCATTAGAAATGTCCAATTCCAGTTATTAACATTAATACTTATGTACTTCATTTTGTAAAATAAGCCCATGACCTCAAAACCCATCAGAGAATTCTGTAAAAATCCATTTCCACCCAATATATTATATAAAAATTTTGCTGAACAATGGCAGCACATGAGCTCCGATATAAAGGGAGTCTCATTGTAACCAGAATCAGTATTAGGTTATATTTTAACAGCACTAAACCTGGCGTCCATGTGTAGTTTGTGTCCTTGCTATCACAGAGAGTGGCAGAGGACGCTCGGAGCTCTGTGCTAAATACCCGCTTTCCCCTGGCTGCATTAATGAGCAGACAGCCCCTGGCCCTCAGCACCTCCTTCCATCCCCAAGCTAACTACTCCAGCACAGTGCCCGATGACTGACAGACACCATACTTTAAAACCCTGCTGCCCAGCCAAACAATACCATCACAATCTCTGTACTATACCAGGATCAGCAAGGGAGGTGCTTGCATCCCTGCGCTGCCATCACCAGTATCTTCTTGCCTCATCCCTGACTCTGATTGACAGCTGACAAAATGATTTAGACTCCAAATTAGTGGGGTAATGGCAGTGCACCGGGCGGCTCCTGCCGCCGTCTCCTGAGTGCCGGGGATTGAGCGGCAAAGGACCCACTCTCTCATTATCATCTGGAACCGGGTCTGAGCGGGAGACAAGATAAGATATGCCACAGGACACCATGGGGGCTTAAAGAAATACCAACTCGCTCTCTCTATATTTTCGTTTCCACCCTCTCTCGCTTTCAATCTGTCATCATTTATCTCCATCTCCCCCCTCTCGTTTTGATTCAATCATTTCCAATATTTTCTCGTACTCCTACTCCTTTTCTTTCTTTTCCCATTCTCTCATGCCTATTGTATTCCCCATTTCAAATATTCTACCTCACCATCTGCCTTGCTCGTCCATCCTCTCCCCACATGAAAAGCTCACATCTCTGGATTAATTTTTTATCAATCTACGTGCAGTTATCTTTGTTCCGCTCAAAAGTGACAGCAAACAGACTGCTAACAATGGCAGTTCTGTTCCACGGAAAAAGGACTTAAAAACTATCGGCACAGGGAGACGCAAATGGGGCGAGAAAGTTAGTTAGTTTGACTTTTCAACAAACCTGCAATCGACTGGTGAATGAGCGGGAGGTAAAAGAGTCTCTGGCTCACGGCTGACCACGGGGATTTGGCGAGTGCTGTGAACGCTCTAGATTACACTGACACAGCTTTAAAGTTGTACAAGTAAAAACAAAAAAAGTGAAAACAAAGAAAACAGAAACACACACACACCGATTCAAACCCACAAACATACAAAACACTCCACACACACACTATGCACACGTACTAACACACATAGAAACACAGACACGGACGCACAGACACACGCGCACACACACACAGTGGTTATCACTGAGAAGCACACATTTAAGATAAAGGAGAAAGAAACACAGGTAAAATATTAAACGGACTATATGCAATATTAATTTTAAGAAATGACGAAAGGGATTGTCCCTCTAATATTGGCAACACATGTCATCAATGTATGCCAAAGACTCGACTACAATGAAAAATGCCATATTAAAACGATTTATTATTTAATATAAGAAAACATTCACTCTCCCTCTTGTCATTCCATGGGGTTCTTCCGCAGAACACAAAAGTAGATATTTTGAAGAATGATGTTAACCAGCACTTATTAACTTGCATTGTTTTCTGTGTCCATACAATAGAAGGGATTGGGTGCCGGCACTGTTCGGTTACCAACTTTCTTCAAAATATCTTCTTTCGTGTTCAGCGGAAGATAGAAAGTCATTCAGGTTTGAAGTGACAAGAGGGTGATAAAATTTTCATTTTCGGTTGAACTATCCCTTCAACATATGTGTGTTCCCGTGAATTGAATTTACAACCTCTGAGCTGCTAACACAATGCTCTTTCGTCTTTCTACTTATCTATTAACACATTTTATATCAGATTGACTGATTTCTTATTGAAATGCTACCAAAATGCTTGCTAGTGGGTTTGTGGACGGTTGTGAGCAACCCTAAATGTCTGGTATCCAGACACCAGTACCTTCTTAGCAGCACAAGCAAATACAGTATATGTTCCTTTCCCACCCCAATAAATGTCCATCACTAAGTAATATATTGATAAGAACTCTGCTGGCCATTATCCCTCATTTCCAACCCCACTGCGGTCAAATTGTTAACCTTTTTCACAAATGAAAAAGCTGGCTGAGAAATGGAGCATCATGTCCCAATTCCACCGCAGCTCAAACGACATGGGCGGCTCGGCCAAAGCTCCTCGAGCATTGTTTAATGGAACTGGCAGCGGGCCCCTCAAATCCAACCCAACGAGCAGGTGGTGAAAATTAAGATACAGTCCGTGCTTCCGCCTGCTGGTTCAAATGGCTATAGTGGCCCTGCCACAGGACACACGAACAGCTAGAGTCATTGTAGAAGTTGGCTCGAGCCTCTAGAACTGTGTTTGTCTTAATCATCACAGCGTGACAGTTTTTACCTGAAGCGCAGTCTGTATTTTATCAGCTCACTCGCTTGGTTTTAGTTTTTTATATTTTATTTATTTAACATTTGGTTATTTTGGTTACTCTTCAGTTTCTATATGGATTATATTTGTCTCTAAATGAACAGGAAATATAAGCAATATTATGACTCATTCAATAAAAGCAAAAGTCATCTACCTATCTCTCTAAATAAAATCGAAATGTACTTTCCATCTTTTTTTCATCCTCTATCCTCATCGCTTCATTTTAGCATCTCTTTTGTTTATGCGAGGGCACAGAGCCTAGCAGATTTTACACCGTGTGCAATCAACCAGATAGCAAACGATTTGTTATTTTTCTTTTGTAAAGTCCTGCCTGGAAACCATAAGCTATTTTGGAGTCCCTGCGTCTTGCTCTCCATTCTACATTTGGCAGGAACTTTGTGTTAAGTCCAAACCTGCTGTGTATTAAAGTGCAAGCATTTTAGACTGGCATTACTAAACTTTGTGAATCTAACCTTGTTCCCAGCCTCCCCGCAGGATGTTATGTGTTTCCCTATGAGTTTGTGTGTGTGCGATACTGATGCAGAGATCCTTTTCAAAGGATCAAATAAACTGTATTCGCTGACACTTCTGCTTTAAGTGTGAGGACATGAAAACTTTGAGATAAATAAAGAAAAATGCTGACTGTAAATCATCTCTCATGGGTGCTTCCAGCTTTCTCCTACAATCCACAAACACAAACCATTTATCATAAACTCTTATTATGTAATTATTAGTTTTGCCATGTTCATATATCATATCTCTGTGTTTACACTTTCTATTCTGTTATAATCCGATCATAACAGGTCTGTCGAGACACAGTCTTGTTCACGCCTGATTCTCTTTTACTGCCAGAAAAAGTGAAGGAATTAAGTTAGCAAGACACATTCACATTCAAACTACACATGGTTTCCGTCCACTTCTGAATCTTTGCGTGATCTGATCACAATCCGAACCCAGTTTACACTTGGCTTTTAGTGTGAAGGGTGAAACATGACTATTGTAAGATGTCGTCGCTTCTTTGCCGAGGAGATAACATATTTATGAAATGCGCTCTGTAGAGTAGTTTGTCCATTTAGGGCTACTGGAGAGACAACATGGTGAATTCCATGCAAGGGGACCCGCGGTGTATGTAGATAGAAATAGCTCATTCTAAGGTAATATAAACAAAACGCTTCATAATGTAAAGTCTTTATATACCTCTGAAGACAGAGTTATGTATACTATATTGCATTTCTATCAACAGATCTTCGAAAAACTACACATTGGACCTCAAATGACACAATATTTCAGCATTGCAGAACTGAATGGTAATGACAAACACAGACTCACCATGTAGCCCGGGGCACAGATACATGCCCCGGTGAGACTGTGACAGTCTGCTCCATTAACACACCGGCACGGAACACTACATCCTTCCCCATAGTAACCGGGGGGACAGGTCTCATTGCAGTACAGACCTGACCACCCAGCTGTACAAGAGCATTCACCTGTCAAAGGGTGGCAACTGGAAAAGAAAATGAAAAAGGAGATTTAAATTCAAATACGCCCAATTGTCACATTTCAAGCATCTAAACAGAAAGACGTTAACTAAGGAAGTTAAATTAGGGCACTAAAACCATTTTGAGTTATTCATTGGTGTCTGTGAGCCCCACTCAGATGAATAGTGTGTCCTTTCTTTCCTTCGTGTAGTAATGAGCCCCAGTGTCTCAGGGCCTAATCTGCCCATACCAGGCATTAACATTGCATTAGGCTGGAACGCGCTAAGAAATAATGAATGAAGCGCAGGTCGCGATAAAGAGCAAGTGCTATGCTTAAGCTGAAAGGTGTTCAGATTTTTACTTGCAAGTCAAATTAAGTCAAATGAAGCTCTTCACTCACATATGGCACCGAGAGGTAAACGCATGTGGAAGCTGTTGGATGAGTAATGGTCATGGAAGTGACCAGAGGGACTATAGATAAGCATTGCTTGGCTAAACTAATTTAGCTGTATTGTTTAGTTCAAATTGCAGCTTTCTGTTGATTCTGATCCATCATGTCATTCACAACATCTGTGTAACACAAGGGAAGGCATTTTAAGAAATGACATTTTCTTGTCAATACAATGGAAGTCAACGGGGGACAATGTTGTTTGGTTACCAACGTTCTTCAAAATATCTTATTTTGTGTTCTGCAGAAGAAAGCAAGTGATAAATTCCCAAAATATGGAAGAAATTATCATTACCTCTCAATTCTACAGTTACTGTACCATTCTAGCTGAGCTTATTGGCCCACAATCACATTTGCTCACCTGAGCGTGTTGGTGGCATTACAGGGGCAGTATCTGTCACAGATGAGTCCGTAGAGACCAGGTGGACAGAATCTGTCCTGGCAGTGAGGCCCTTTGAATCCCGTATCGCACAAACATGCCCCGTTGATGTGATAACATTTGGCCCCGTTATGACAGTCACAGTGAAGGGCACAGTGGGGGCCATAAGTCCCGACAGGACATTCCTCCTGGCACCTGGGAACGATTCAGACACATTAAGGTAAGAAAGCAAGCCCTTGCACACTCATAACACAATGTTTGGATGTATACTGTCTTCTCTCGGAGCGGTTACAGAAGAAGAAAAGTCTTCGCAGAGTTAGTAGGCTACAGGGATATTTAAATCTAAAGATCAAGGGTCATGCTCCAGCCATCTTTTCTGGTTCCTCCAGTTCGTCAGGCCCCTGACGTCGCCTATGGGGCTCCAGCAAACCGAGACCGCAGCCATTAATTACAGCGAATACAATTAGACCCGGGCCTATTCTCTCTGTTGAATAGCAAAGTGACTTAAGGAACAACGACTTCCACAAGAACTTCAATGTACAACCGTGGCAGAACATCAATCTTGAGCGTCCAAAGAAGCCATTACGAGACAGATAAATAGCTCAATTAAATTATAAAACGGACTAGGTATGTTTCATGTTGAAATTACACCAGCGTCATCATTTGTATTAGGAGAGATGGGTGTGAGAAGGACCGGGGCGGGGGGCTCGCTAACGGAATCTCAGATTATTCCTGCAGGGCTAATTCGCCTGTCAGGGACCAAATAAATGAGGGCAATTTTGTTAAATATTAGAGGATAAGAAGTGCCTGTCTTGGAAGTGTTTTCATTCTGCGGACAATCACTTTAGTGCACTAATAAACCCTAAGCTACTGCAGGAGACACAGGGATATAAAGACACCCAGCATTTTCTATTGGATCCTAATAAAACTCCATTACTGGTAATTAATGGGAAGAAACTTAGCAGACCAGTGCGGAGCTTTGAGTGGGATCAGTGGACATGGGGAATGTAAACACGGCAGTTAAAAAAATCATTCATCAATTATTCATCAGCCAAATTGACTGTGCTTATTAACATAGTGTTGTGTGTGTGTGTGCTTTTTTAAAAGATGGGGAGAGAAGTTGGATGACTCTTCAATGTCAACAAAAATAACCACATGTCACTTCCACAGTTTCTTCTCGGTGATGTCTCAAAACATGTTTGGAATTCTATAATTCTGTACTTTTATCTACACTCGTATCGATTTGTATTTTTTCAAAAAAATTGTGTTAACAACTACAACCAAGATGATACTTACACAAAAAAATGCTGGGTTATTTTCCACCCAGCGTTGGGTCATTAAACCCAACCGTTGGGTTGTAAATTAATCTATGTTTGGGTCTATTTTAGACCATTTGCTTGGTTTACTTGTCCCAACGGCAGGGTTCTGCCCTTTTTGACCTAACGTTGGGTTATAAATTTCAGCATTTTTTATTATTTAAGATAAAGTGCGAGTTTCACTGATGACTCTTGGATTGTATTTTGCTGTATTACCTGTGGCCACTATAGCCTGCCATACACTGGCACTGTCCTGTGATGTGGTCACAGAGTCCTCCATTACGACACGAGCATTCCTTGCTGCAGTTGATGCCATATTTGCCAAATGGACATGGCTGGGCACACACAGACCCCTGTTGTGTAAGAGGATAGAGAGAAGATAAATCAGCTCATTAATGGCAATCGCACAAGGCATCGTCACTTTTGTTGCCAAATATAACCATCTATTGCATGATGTTGCTCTAGGGCAAGATACCCAATTTCTTTTTTAACCACACGATAAGCTCATATGCGAGAGAAATGAAATAGGCCCTGCATTGTTTGAAGGATTCACATATTTAATGAGAACTGCCCTTGCAATAAAAATATGATTCACATTGATTATTGACGAACAATTTTTTAACTCGTTGAAACAAATATTACTGTATATTGTTCAAAATTTGTTTGAGTAAAAAGGTCTATGCAACACACCATGTACACTATACCATTATAAAGTTTAGGGTCACTTGAAAAAAAGTGGAAGAAAAAAATTTGGTTTCACAAAGAACCATTCAGTCAACGGGTCTTTAAAGAACCATCTCTTTCTTACCTTTTTATAATCTGAAGAACCTTTTTTTGCCACAAAGAACCTTTCATGAAACAGAAAGATTCTTCTGATGTAAAAGGTTCTTTATGGAACCATTTAGACAATTCTTACACAATGGCATCGTGAAGCACCTTTATTTTTAAGAGTGATACACACCATTTATATGAAGGTGTATGCGTTAATGAACAAAAAATGTAATTTTGTTGATAAAAAATACTGCATAACTGCTCAGACATATTAGTTTCATTACAAACCTAACGTTTTATTTAATAAAAATGCTTTCAAAGTGGATGACTTTGACTAAATACAGCCAATAAGACCCCAGCACAGACAGCAAAAGCGAAAACAACGAATTTGGACGTTCAAGGTTTTGGAAGGAAAGCAGCAATATGAACAAATCTAACAGGTTTTGAATTGTTTTGGGATTTTTTAGTCCCAACCTAATTTCCTCAGTTCATTTCTGTTATTCCATTGTTTTGACGAGTTTAATATTATTATAATATCTGAAAAAAAAGTCATCGAATTGGTGACGGTAAACTTTTCTACGATAATGTTTATGATTATTTGCATGTTAATGTACTCACGCTTCTGATGTCCAGCATCATGACAATATAATAGTTATTTGGGAACTAAGCAAACTTCATACTACAGCACATTGAACTTTTAGCAAGATTTTTTTTGATAGTTGTGTCATCTCTTAAGATTTTGAGATGACGCAAGATCGCTGTAACAAGGCTCAGCAATCTTCAGTCAAAATAATACTTCAGGTCTTTTGGAAGCTCAGCACATCACTGCCATTTCTTTCCCTGTTAGATTTGTCAATCTATCTCTATTCAGATTGTCCTCCACCTTTCTTCATATACTTCTTAAACACAGGCCGTTTCTCAATTCCAAGAACGCAAAGAATGGACTTGTGTTCTTGTGGAGAACGGTCTTCTCCACAAGAAGGTTGATTCGGAAGATGAATAGATGTGCCGCAGTGACTTCTGGGACTTCAAGTGGATTCTATAGGCGTGAATATATCTGGGTACTTTCATGCGTTCTCTGTTCTTGTGATGTTTGAGCATTAGAACCGGACTTTGACGGTTATTGACGACGTAGAGCTAGAACACGAGGACACAAGACCGGTGAAGAACGCATATTGAGAAACGGCCCCTGTCTCCTTCCCTTCATTCACCTAATGCTCCTCTTTACCATCTAATTACTTAGATGTCTTTAACATCTTCTCATCCTTCATATTAACTCTGACACATCTATTCTGTCATTTCAGTACTTCGCCCTCTTCCTCTCCTTCAACTGCTATTCTCTCATTTCATGTTATCTGTCTTTTCATTTCAATTCTCGTCTCCCTTCTGTCTCTTTTCTTTCTTTTATTGCCTCTGTATCTGCTTTTACTCTCCCATTGTGAAAGTGACATACCATCCATCCAGCAGGGCAGGAACACTCGCCCGAGATGTGATGGCAGGTTCCTCCGTTCTGACAGGGGCAGCGCTGCTCACACTGTGGCCCGTGACTTCCAGAGGGACAGCGCTCTCCACAGCTACCAAACCACAAGAGCCAAAACATAAAACTCAGACAGTCATTGCATAGGATTGCAACATGAAGCGCAAGAAAGTTCAAAGGCCTGAGAACAAAAACTTACAAGAAAAAACTAACCATATTTCTTTTTAAGTACCCTCACAAGTACTTCAGAGCACCACTGCTAACAATGAATGTAGACAAGGGATAAATATATAATGTTGATAATGAGAGGCGACTGGAGCTAGTTGTATCATGAAGAAGTTCTCTCAAGGGCTGTATATTAACCATAAAGTTGATTCACTTTTTAACCTATTCAATATTAGTCTTGTGATAACATACATGTTGTCACAGAAGATCAATAAACAATGTTCTCCCCAATAAAGAATATTGTACAATAAAATGCTTTAAATCCTGATGACTACTTAGTCCACTTTGCACACCGTTTCATCTCTAATACTCACATGGGGCCCATATAGCCTGGTGCACATATGCATTCCCCCGTCTCATGGTGGCAGGTGGCACCGTTAAGGCATTGACATTTCAGGTGGCAGGCCTTGCCATAGTAGCCAGGTTCACAATGATCCTCGCAGCGCCAGCCTTGGTAGCCGTCTGTGCAGACACAGGCTCCTGTGATGGGGTTACACAGGGCTCCATTCTTACACTGGCAGCGACTGCTACAGTGTGGCCCCCAGTGGCCACTTTCACAACCTGAAACACAGAGGAAAAGAAAGAGGGATTTTTACATCAGGCACAAACAAGAGACTCTTCTAACTAGAATGCTAGCATACTCCTTCCAGACTTAAAGGGATAGTTCAATCAAAAATTTAAAATTCTGTCATCATTGATTCACTCTCATGGAGTTCAAGACCAGTATGACTCTTTGCTCCGTGGAACACAAAAGAAGATTGTGTTCAATAGAAGTCTATTGGGGCCAATGATGTTTGATAACCAACATTCTTCAAAATATCTTCTGTGTTCTGCAGAAGAAAGAAAGTCCTACTTATTTGGAATGATGAATTTGCATTTTTCGGTGAAACGTCCCTTTCAGAGTGTTTTGCGTTTCAAGCAACAAGTTGACAGGCGAACTGTAATTCTGAAATTGGCAAGTCACAAGATTTGTAAAGTCATTGAATTTTGTTGCTGGTTATATGCAAACTGAAATGGCTTTGCACAGTGTTTGGTCAATACGAGTGAATCCTACTGAGAGAAGGGATTAGCTGAAGTATAGATTATTTACATCCCCTCATATATTCTCCCTAAATTATCAATGAGCCAATACCACACCGAGAGAAAACGTTAACTTGGAAGCAGGTACCTAATCTTGCAAATGCACCTACAGTGGCCCAGAGATGCTATAAAAGACTGACACAGCTTTTCTTGTGATATTAGCTAGCATAAATACGGTTGAACCCACCACAGACATGGAGAGGGACACTTCTCCCAATTTTGTGTATTAAGCTTTTTCTGTGACTAAATGCGTCTCTTGGTGACTACAATACTGTGTCTACACTGGACTACTACCTTACAGAACACGACAACATATATATTTAGTTATTGACAAGACAATAGAACCCATTAGAACCTATTAGAATTTGACATTTTGTCCACATTGGATGCGGTGCAACGCGACATGACAAACCCATTAATAACAAATGTCTGGTGTAGACGCGATGTTAGATTGTCACCTGTCTTCCTCACCCCGCATTCAAAAATCTCAGACACAATTCACTTCTACGGGGACTGTACATGCTACTTCTTCCAAGGGATAGTCCACCCAAAAATGAAAACACACCCACATGTCATTTGAAACCTGACTTTTTATCATCTGCAGAAGATATTTTGAAACAACATTGACCACGAATGACTTCCAAAGTATGACATTTCTCAAAATATCTTCGTTTGTGTTCCACACAAGAAACACTCATATTTTTGTGAGAGTAAATAAATGATTTGAGAATTATTTGTATTTCAAATTTTAAGAAAATGTCATCCCTTGGCCTCAGCACACAGCCATCCAGAACCCGTCTAGATCTTTAACCACAAGCTTTTCTACAAACAACTACAAACTTCAAGTACTTGGCTGAACTCACAAGGCAGATTTAAAAGTAGATAAGGACCTAATGAGGACCATTTGCACTGAGACAACAGTATTCAGCGTCCGTGCCAGGCAAACACGAGGAGGATGATCAGCACTTCGAGAAGGCAGCTTGGCACAGAGGGGGGTTATGGAACATCCTGGCAGCGCGGCCAGTCTTTCCCGAGAGCTGATGCGGGCCCACTAAGCAGCTCAGAGAGGGTAGGAGGCACGTTATTGATTTGAGTAAATCTGCCACAGACGAGCTCTCCTGTTGGTTGAGCTCTCACGCCATACAAATGACCAGAGCGCATTAAAGGCAGGCGATCTGCGGGAGGTCAGTGAAGAAAGATGAGCAGCTCATCGTCTGCTCCATTCACAGCCAATCAGTGCTCATCACTCTTTCCTCGGCTCTCCCACGCTGATGATAGAAAAATAGGAGAAAAACACAACGCATCCACTGTTTGCCTCACCCCCAGAGGCCCCCGGACCTCATCAACCCCAGAGCGAGCGTCTCACTTTCGCAAACCTCACACCGAGACAAACAGTTTCCCTCCCATTCAACACGTAAAATCCACTTCGCTTTGGCTCCGAGTCCATTTGGCCCCTTCATCTGCAGCCATTCTAAATCAATGCGGAGGAGGACAAATAAAACTCTAGACCGAGCTTAATTTGCAGAAGCCTTTTCTCTGGGTCTCTGAAGCTCCGCAAAATGTTGCTATTGAAGATTCAAAGCCTCTTTTCCCCCCACATTGAGACGTCTCAGCACATTTTCTCCTAAAGCCCATTATCTCTCGGCCCGTCTCTTCTGCGTTCCGTTTTTCAGACTCGCAGCAGCCAGACTCTCACCGCGGGCCCTCTGACAGCGTTTAGCTGTGATTAAAGAGTCAGAGTTCACTCGTTGCCACGGGCAAGGCTGTAAAACACACAAAGTCTTATTCCTGTTTCTGTGTTTAAAGTATCAAATGAAAGCTTTCATAAGGATGAGCTTAATCAGTAAAGAGAAAGAAGGGAAGACAAGAAGAACCCCTATGGGGCAAATGGACATCGTGTGCAGTCAAAACGGGCAACCTGCAATGCAACCCTTATTAAATGCTCTCGCCACTAATTGAGAGAATGGAATGGGAGGCATGCTGTCCTTCACAACAGACTTGCACTTCAAGGCATCAGAGTTGAGCTGCGGGCGTGATTTTGTGTACTGAACTGTGATAAGAAGAGAAATCTAAAGGTCGGATCTGATCAGTTGGTGGGGAAAGATCTCAGATTAGGGCAGCACCAGACGCATTCCTTGGAGAACCGAGTCTGAGAAATCTGTAATGTAATGTTCTTCTTGAAGTTCTCCCACAAGCCTGTTAAGCCCGTTCCAGACTGTCCTTATTACTAAAAAGGATTTCTGCTGGAGGGCCGATTCACAAATTATTAAGGCTGACAAGAAAAATATGCATTTTGGAGCTACATTCTGCCTGGAGCTGCGTGCACGACTAAATACAAGAACATCACAAAAGGCTAATTAGTGAAGTTTCCAGAGTATAAACTGTTGTATTTTCTGCTAAAACAAAATATCTCTCATGTGGAAAGAATTGCAAGCCCTGCTTATGCGTTCTGTTTATTCAGAATATAAGCACTAAAATGCTTCAACAATGTTACCAAAAAATGAAAGACCTTGCATTGTTTACAGACCTGTATAACTTCCTTTCTATAATGTAACATCAAAGATAGTCGGAGAAATGTCTGTGTTTTGTGTTCATACAATGAAAGTCAATGGAGTCCAATGTTGTTTGGTGGTTTGGCTTTTTATGCAGAAGAAAGTATTAACAGTTTTTGGGTGACACAAGTGCGAGTAAATAATGCAAGATTTTTTGTGAACTAGCCTTTCAAAATGTGTTAAAATAAGACAAAACAAGCAGTAAAATAAGCTAAAACAAAAAGTATTTCATATTTTTATGATAAAATAATTTTAATAACAAATATAATAATTTTAGTTATGTCAATAGAATATAAAAGCCTGAGAGGAGAGAAAATCAATAGAGAACAATTTTTTAACAGATCTATAGTAGGAATCAAGGAAGATCCACAGGAATTATGTACAGAAGACAGTATTAACAGATATTAAAGAAATTATTTACTAGATGCGGAGGGAAAATGTAAACAGTAATTACAGAAGTTCATCCCAGCTCCATCAACAATCAAGAGCAGACTTGGACCCTTGTTATTTTAATACTAATTACTAACTTTTGTTTGTTTTTGTCTTTCTTCTTATAAATATGCTTTGATACAATAAAACATTGTGATAAGCGATATATAAATAAAACTGAATTGAATAGAAAGTTAAGTAAGCTCCTTAAGTAAAAAAGTTTTATTCTTAAGCTAAGCTTTCATTGTGTTGTCAAGTTGCCATTTGCCCTTTTCATCATCCGACAGATGAATAACATCCCGTTAAACGTGCAACACGGGAAAGGGATTTTGAATCAGTGTAACAGGAATACTGTACAAATGTCTGATGGCAACACTGTCTCAATCACATCACATGATGCCTCCAGTGCCAATTACTACTTCCTTGCGGCCAGTGCGACCTGCACCTCTCCTTTAATTAAAGCCGCAGCGATGAAGGGACACACTCCAGTCAACCCCTCGCACCCGAGTTTTAGAGTTAGCGGTTAATGACTGGAGGAAGAGCATCCAGACAATTAGACTCACGGATAAATGAAGATCCCAAACCTTGACAGCTGAACTCTTCTGTTGCAGTTCATCTCTGCTCAGCCGTGATGAATACAGGATGGGAGTTTCCCTACATGACGGAGTATCTTAATTACCACGAGTCAATGTCACAGCAAAATGCGCTACGTGACTCAAGTCTGTAGCTGTGCCCTCAATGACATTAAGAGCCAGTGCTTTGAGCGTCTTCTTTAGAGCACAGCAGGGGTGTCGTGCAACTTTAGTTTTAATTTTTGAGCGGTCACCAGAGAGAGTTCTGGCTCACTTGGTGCCTATAAAAAAAGATGCGACCAATGGAAAACCACTTTTTTCTTTGAAGTGAAAGACCAGATAGTCTACTGCTATTACGGATTTTACAATGTTTGATTTTCAGTACGAGGTAAACATAGCCGAAAGAATTCATGATAACAATATTATAGCGATATCTCTAAATTTTGGTTGGGAAACAGCTATCGGTCAGATATACTGTCTATTTAATCTTATTTATATTTATTTTGTTTTTATTTTGTTTTAGCCAATGAACCACGGTCAAAATAGGGAGATGGAGAGAGTGAGCAAAATGTAAACAGGTGCAATACTATACCATCACTTCCTATGTTGGGTTATTCACAATATGATCATATAGAATAATTATTATATCAATAATTGTATAATATCATGGCTATGGTCTATACCAACAAATTGTGATATCCCTACAGGATACAGAGTTTGTTTTGCAATAAAGTGGTTCAAATTCTGAAAAAGCGGTACAAGTACTACTGCAAAACTGCAATAACAACATAATTATTAGTTTGAAGAAAAGATACCTTAAATGATAGATAGCTGATGATCAGGGCTTATACACCCTGTCAGTCAATAGAGGACAGGATAATGAAATGACGTTGTGCTCAGTATATAGAAAATATAAAGAAACACCACCAGATTAATGTTCTTCATCAATAGTCATTATATGAATTAATAACAACATTTACAAAGTTAGGAAATATTATAATGTTCAGAATCGGCATCCGTAGATTTCACTCTGAATAAATACTATAATAATAATTAGAATACATTGTATCTATAGAAATCTCAAAGTGCTACAAATAAGAGGATTCAATCAATTAAAAGCTTGTAATAAAAAATAAATCTTAAGACCACATTTGAATGCACCCAATGACTGCGGTGCCCTCAGATGGTCAGGGAGAGCATTCCACGGTTTGGGAGCAGCTTAGCAAAAGGCCCGATAACCCATAGTATGAAACTTGGCGTATCAGTGGAGGTTGTATCTTTGCATCTCTTCTTAAAATATATTTTAACATGCATGCAATACTTGTCAGATGTTAACTTGAAAAAAAAAAAATTGTTAGCTTTAAAGTAATATTTAAAATGCACCTGGCTAATGCTTTAGTGGTTTAGTTCCCAAGTATCACTTTTATGCTGACTACACACAAATCTACATACATTGTAAATATAATTAGAGAGGGGCTGTCTGGTATAATAAATACTGGTATACTGTTAAAATGTGTAACTTGTTAATATTTGTTACTAAATAAGATATTATAAACTGCTAAGGTAAGGTTTCTTTTTATTATAATAGAAATAATATTCTTTGTTAATACGAAATACGAAATGTAAAATTGTAAAACTTAAATTGTGAAAAAGCAATAAATGTAGAACTTTAAAATGAAAGGTTAGGAAATAGAAAGTATTACATTGCGCTGTAACTAATATCAATACATTTGACTTTATTATAAAATTCTTACCATAAACAGCTGTATTGTCCTTCTCAAATCTTTTAATGGGTCGCTTTCAATGCTGCACGTAAGTTTCTAATGTTCCTAAATAATCATGGTCTACTTTAATATACTGTGTACATAAACAATTATTCACTGCCCTTTCACTGTTACACAGAGAAGACATAATAAAACAAAATAATGCGTGGCAATGATCCAATGTACCCGCGAGGAAAACATCTAATATTAATATTTTACATTATTAAAATATTTTTGATGGGAAAGTGAATAAAGTGATGTGAGGCCAAGAATGGTGTTCCATATTCTGAATTCAACCCATCCAAGTGCACACACACAGCAGTTAGTAACACACACACACCGGGAACACACAGCCAGAGCAGTGAGTAGCCATTGCTGTGTCACCCGGGGAGCAGTTGGGGGGAATGGTGCCTTGCTCAAGGGTCTCACCTCACCTACAATCCCTGCTTGGCTCGAACCGGCAACATTTGGGTAACAAGTCCGAGTCTCTAACCATTAAGCCACAACTGCCCCAACCAGTGTAATGTCAGAAGCATTACCGAGAACAAACAACAGAAGACTTTTTTGTAATTTTCTGAAACAGATACGGTGATGCGAGTCTGACGGAGGAATTGGGTGATGTTTGCCCAGCACAATGCGCTTCTTTTACTGTAACGTTACTTTATTTTATCTATATAATGCAGGACCAAACCATACAGACATAAAGAATAAAATGAGACAGAGAATATCACCACTGGATTTATTATATGCAGTTCAGTTGTTAAAATCGGTAAGTACCTGCGTCAGGTTGCTGTCCCATAAACAGTACAAACCTTAAATGAAGACAAAAAAAGCTGTAATAGAGCCCCCTTGACATTAAACAGGCGGTAATAAGGTATTAAGCCCGTTTACATTATTTATACGAAGACATTTAATCCAGACACTCTGGTTAGACTTAGATTCTGCTGTAACCGGAACATCGTTTACGCTACATCCAACGATGCAAAAGTCAAAAACCTGGAAGTGTGAAGAAGGCCTATTGGACCAGTTTTTTCACAGCAATAGTGGTTCATGGAGGCTCTCAATAGTTCCCTGCTGCAGCTAAACAGTGCGACTGAGGTAATCGTTTAACCCAATTAAAGATGTAGGTCATTTAATGAATAAACATTTTAAGAGTCACGTGACAAGAGACATTTCGTCTCTCATTAGCTCTGGGGTGACCAAAGTCCGCTTATTAGTGATGGTTCTACATTAACTTTTATATTTAGTCATTTAGCAGACGTTCTATACTTGAGTTTTAGAGTAAACTAAAAAATCTTGGAGTGATCTTAAACTTTTTATGTCATTTGATCCGCATGTTAAGAACATTGTTAATACCTCGTTTTTTTAACCTTAGATATTGCAAAATTGCCCCCCATGCTGTCCCTTTTTGCTGCAGAAATTTTAATTCATGCTTTTGCCTTCTTTCGTATTGATTATTGTTTTGTGCTTCTTGGTGTTTCTTAGCATACTTTAGGGAAGCTACAGTATGTTCAAAACTCTGCAGCCTAACTTTTATATGTACATTCTTACATTATAACTTTATAATGTGCTCCTTGAAAGTCGCTAGAAAGTTAAATAATTATTATTATAAAACTACATGAATTATCTTTAAATATACAGTGTGCTGTGTTCAAAGATTATTAACATTAAGAAATGAATCAGAAGTTCACACATGAAATATATATGACATTTACATTTTACTTTACATTTTCACTTTCAGCAGCTTTACTCTAAAGTGACTTACATTCAAGATATACATTCCATCGGTTTCTGTGATCCCTTCAATTAAACCCATGACATTGGCATCATTAGCACCAGCGTTCTCTAATAACTGAGACTGTAGTCATAGCAATAATAAAAAGCGCAAATTATAAACACATATTGTTCTTTCTCTGTCATGCTCTATATAACCCTGCCAGCATTGTCTCTGCTCTCAAGCTGCCTGCAATAGATAAACAGGCCAAGAATAGATCTCTTTTTTTCCCTTTTCTTTGACAAAATCACCGATTGTTTGGTACACTGGGATGATAAATGTCGACTGGACATGCTTTTAAACGTACAGTTGTAAAACCTGCCAATATTCTCACCGTGAAATGGTCCGCTGTGCCCTCTAGAGCTCCACTGACACTTATCACTATGTTATTTATTAGTATACTGAAAGAGCCGACTGCTAAAGAATGAATTAGGGATACATTAGGGAATTTGGGAAACATTATGCGGGGTGGGGAGCTGATGGATGTTATTCTAAATATACAGATGGAACTGCCAATAGTCATGAGAAGGGGATAGTGCTGAGTTGTAATAACAGTGGGGGGAGCGCTTGCACTGCATCTGCCAGGCTCCCTCCTCGGACCGGGACGTCCCTTCCACCCTAATTTATCTCAGACAAACCCCTGCTTCATGTTTCCTTTCCCCCAGGAGAGAGGAACAGCATGAGATCTGCCAGCCAAAGCCTCAGGAGAGGCACGTAGCATAAGGATGTGCTGATGTCATTTTTTCTTTGCTATGATTCACGCTGGGTTATGATTCACATGTAAAGACTTCTTTTGCATTGTATTTTATTTTTTGATGTATTATACCTCCTGCAGTAAACGCGTACTTCTACTACAAACTTTTGTTTGTTAACAGATATCATTTCTAGTGTAGCAGCAGTAGGGATGAGGTCGTCGTCAGGGGGGGCCCTGTGCACTGAAGTCTGCTTTGGCAATAAACTGGAGGTTAGGATTTGGATCTTGCTTTGTTAAACCTTTAAAATAGAAAATGTACTAGAGATAAGTAAATAATTAAAACTGCAACAAATTTTTATAAATCATTTTCATCAAGTTATTTCTTGGACATTTTCCTCTTGGAAAAAAAGACGTCTCTCCGTATCTTTCTTTAAAAATGTTTTAAATAATTGTATAGGGAACACTTATAGAAGAATGCAAATGCAACTGTGAGTCTGTTTGCTACACACATAATGGATTTGTAAGTGACTTAAATGCTAAAGTATATAATTGAGGTAAAATGAAGTAATTTCTGCTTTGATTAAGTGGCTAAAGACGTACAAAATGTAACTTCCTCCCATTTTACTCCCATATGTGACCCTGGAACAAAAAACTGTTTTACATCATCTGAAAGCGGAATAAATAAGCTTTTCATTGATGGATGGTTTGTTAGGATATTACAATATTTAGCAGAGATATCATACAACTACTTAATAATCTGGAATCTGAAGGTCGAAAGAAATATTGAGAAAATCGCCTTTGAAGTGGTTATATTTACGGTAGGAAATTTACAAAATATCTTCATGGAACATGATCTTTACTTTATATCCTAATGATTTATAGCATAAAAGAAAAAATCTATAATTTTGACCCATTTTTGGCAATTACTAAAAATGTTCCCTTAAGACTGGTTTTGTGGTCCAGGGTCATGCCCCCTCTGGACATAACTTTTGTTTTAAATGTGGCATCACATTATTGAGGTTGGGAAACATTGGAAATTATGTTTTTATACCTGAAGCTCAAATTTGAACTTAATCAGCATTTCTTGATGTATTGTGGCCATTCCAGTCCAGTGTCTGTGGAATTTCAACAAAGTCAAACCTCAGGAGTGACAAAGTCATCCAACAGCAATGTGAAAGACTGACAGCATGACAAGACACACGACAACTGTAAAAACCGAGGTCATCACATTAAAGTAATTATTATTAATAATCAAAAACTTTTCTTAAATACAAATATATCTGTTGTATTGCTTAAAACTTAACTTGTGCTCTTTGTATTTGAGGTTTGAAAAAATACTGAGCATCCTTTCTGTAATTTTGACCTGTTTCTCCAGTTTTCAAATAAATTGCAAATATAAACATTTTATTTCAATTTGGGAGAAATATTGTTAGCACTCCACAGAATAAAACAAAAATAATAATTTAGCCTTAACACATACCTATAAATTGTAAATTCTGAGAAACTAAAATGCTCTTTTAGCATTCTGTCTTCACGCTAAATCTTCCCTAAACTCTTTCACATTCCTGAACTTGTGTAAACAAAAAGTTTTTTAGAGAGACATCTATATCAAAATAAGCACTCACTAATCGCTTTCTAGAAATATGCTCCCGTGTGGATACAGCCAGGTCATTTGTTCGAGATACATCTAAGATGTGAAACACCCCGAGAGATCAATATCGGCCTTTACAAGACCTTCTATTCAATACTGTGCTACAAACCCTTTGCAGCCAAACCCAGGGACAGTGTTACCCAATCATGGCATATTTCCTGAGACTAGAGGTAAAGGGATCTTTGCAGTGAATAATACGGGCGCAAGTCGGGTCATTATCGCTCTCTTGAATAATTCGAGAGAAGCCGTGACCTAGTGCAGCAAACCAGGAGCTTATTCAACAAAACTCAGAAGTGTGCTTCTCAGCAGATTGTTACACAGGCCGTTGCTTTACAAAATTAATAATTCTCTCTTCCTCTTGTCCCTTGGGAGAAACACAAGCTATTCTCAAGATCTAGGAGGCCAACAGCGAAAAGAGTTGCACGTTCTCTGATGTGAAATAGAGACGTATGAGACACGGATGCGTGAAAGAAATGTGAGCTCAGCGGTGACCAACTGCCGCTGCTCTTGAGACAATGTCAACCCAATAAAGCCCACTCGTAGCGCGCTTAATTTGCACCCATCGATTTCCTATTTTCAATTATTAATTCTAATTAGGATGAAGTAGATGGTGCCAGTGGCCGCGGCAGAGGGTCGATGATGTAGGGGCCCGATGTAGGCGACTGATCCATGTGCATGACTCAATTTCACCCATGCTAGAATATTATGATTGTTTAGATAAATTAGGAAAGTAAAGCAGCATAAACCATTGTTTTATATTATCATGTATCCTGCAATTGAAAAGCTGATTCAGGCCGGGGGAATTATGCTGACATTAGCCCTGATTTGTTGACCTGTGTGTGATACTCTCTCACCAGGGGGCAGTGTACCACATGGTTCAAGTACAGGTCAACATACAGGGAAGGCTGCGTATTTGCCAGCCGCTTGGTTACAGGATGGTGCATCATGATGTACGTTTAATTATAGAGATGTTACATTGCGGTGACTGCCTCCTCCCTTCTGAGAACACAACAGCTATGATGTATCACTAAGAATCCTCAATACATTCATCATAAAACATGGCCGCCCTGACTTACATGATGTTTCTAAAGAGCTTCAGTCGGTATTTGTATTGGTGTCATGAAAACTGATGCATCGTACAGTAACCATATCAAAACAAGTCTTTATTACCGTTAACAAAATAAATAGAAAGAGCAAGAGCGAATCAAGAGCCGACGTACATCGTGATCAATGGGATTTGTACAGGGGAATGGTAACGTTCATCTATACTTCTGGTTAGACCTAAACTACATTTCGTTACACTGTACCTGTATATGTGTAATGACAATAAAGTTGAATCTAATCTAAAAATCTAATCTATACACAAAGCTAGTGCGAGTGCAGTAGATTGTTGTTTGCACATGTGACCAGTTTCGAACCGCAAAACTGCTCATTACGAGCTCTATTACAAACCACTTGACCATTATGCCAAAGCAAACAAACTGCGAAATGAAGACTTAAAAAGGGCAATTAAAGATCATGTGTGGACTGAGAGACCATGATAGAATAATGTAACACAAGGAACTTTCCTGACCTAAACTGCCAATGCATTATGAGTTTTCTCGGCATGTGCACCTGCTGGAACCGGTAAGGGGGAAGGGTGAAAATTAGGTTATGTTATACATCTTTCCTGACTCTGTTGCTAGTCTACCGAGCGTGAACTCATTCTCCAGGTGCTGGAAGTAGTATACAGAATATTATGAGAAAAGTGTGTGTACCGCATCAACAGCAATATAAAGAGTGAGCAGATGATAGCAAGAAATGTCTATAAAATGCGATTAAATGCATCAAAGCATGCAGTTTTTTTAATTGATTCTCACTAAAGTTGGGAAGGATGATATTTACAGCAGTGGCATCCACACAATGGGCACCTTGGGCAACACAGCATTTGCATATAAACTAGTGCTGTCAATCGTTTAAAAAGTATAATCACGATTAATCACACATTTCTTCTGTGATTAATCACGATTAATCGCACATAACATTAATGTTTGTAAATATTCTTTTACATTCTAATAATTTTACATTTAATCTTCACATTAATGTAGAAACAGCAGATTTCTTTAACAGCATCATTTTATGAATGAAAGTCAAGATTCTGATATTAGTACTGCAACTGATGTTTCTATTAAATTGATTCTTTTTTCATTAATTTAACATACATTTTAGCCATTCAAGAGTATAATTGAGAGCTGTCATGTCTAACAGGAAGGATCTGACGCTTCTTCCATTTTCACTTAATCATTGAAGTCTGTACGAAAATGCTTGACAAAAAGATTTTTATTCAAGTTTCGAAATAACTTGACTAAATAAAAGCAATAAAAATACAAACTGCTTTGGGAGATCAAATTTTGTCCAGGAACCTATGGAAGCATATATGGTGCAAAATTTCCGCCTTCATGCAATGACGCTGTACCGGGGAGGGGGCGTGGTCAGCTCGAAATGCATTTTCAAGTCCACATTGAATTTTGCACCACTCAACGCGCTGTGTGTAAATGAAAATGCAATCCAAAATGTTCAACCTGTTAATGTTAATGCATTAAGGAAAAATGACATTAGAATTTTCCTTTTTGCTACAGTTTTGCTTGACTATCTTAAATATGTATAATCAATCCGGGAATGCATTTTCATTTTAATTTTGCAACTTAAAGAGTGTTAAAAATATCAATTTAAATAACTTATTAAAACTAGTGTAGGAACTGACAAATGTAATTTATATAATTTAATTTTAATTTTGCACCTAATGTTGCACATACGTTATTTGAAATGTATATTTAGATACACAATTGCATTGTCAATTAACATACTGCATTGCCATTTTGCATATTACATTGCAAATTGAATTTTGCACCACATATGCTTCCATAGGAACCTGCTCAATCTGGCAACACTGGTTTGGTTTAACACCTGCTGCGTCTGCGTTCATCCCACGTCATCACAAACGTGCACGGCACATGATGGTAAACAGAACACAGGTCAATATACTGTATTGTGTTTTTATTCACTTGGTGCTATTATGCGCAACAGATACAGCACTTGGTCTTACTGTATGTTCGTTGCATGCAGGCAGCTTTCTGCTGCTAACTAACGGACTATTTTCAGGAAACAAAGCTAGAAGCTGTCTATCTACACTGAACACATCAAAGCAACTGTTTGGTGGTTTAAAAGCCTTTACATGAATAACATCGTGAATATATATTCTAAAGCAACCCAAAGGAAGACCGAACAAACGGATGCTGCATTAATTGCGTTAAATATTTTAACGCCTTAATCATTAAAACAATTTGCAAATGTTTATAGACCTAATATAAACTCTAGTTACATAATTGATGAAATATTATTCATTTTGAGAGCAAAAAATACATTCATACACAGAATTAGCGAATGGAGGAAGCCTTACACTGGCAATAAACAAAATGTTTAAGAAAAAGGATTTGCAGTGGAAGTATCCCACTCAATTCACGCATGTAACCGCATGTCTAAAATCAGGAGCTTTACTCTACTCTTTTTATGCCTGCACACACCGATTTAATGTCTTCATTTCTGAAATCACAACTATTTCACAATTTTGAAATCACAACTACTTTAAATTCATGATAAAGTAGTGCAACTTATAAAATAAATGCAAACATATTTATTTAATAATGTTACATTAAAGATTTAGGCAAGTAAAATTATAGTCAAGAACTTAAAGTTCCCTAAACTATGAATCTTATTAGCAAGACAAATTTTCCACTGGGAATATTTCCAGCCATTGTAATTCTTCAAAAAAAAAACATGAATGGGTAGTTGACAAAAAACCGTGAACCGTGGTGTGACAGCAAACATTTTGACAAACAATGAAGATAAATCTCTGTTTTGCTTTTTGTATATAATAAATATTAATATAAAATAATGTATAATGAAGAGTTTGTATTCAAAATCTTTGCTGTCACACCACAGGACACATGTACGGCATATTTTTCAACTGCTTTGGTGGAGAACTTGTATGTAAATGTTCCAGCGTACAATAAAACAAGACACGGAGAGCATTCCTGGTCAACATAGGATCTGCACACATAAACCAAGGGAAAATGCAAACTTTTTTACGAAAAACTTCACAACATCACACGTACAAGCACAGATCAGTATAATTGGCTTTTAATGATCTGACATTATGCTAATGTTCATTGTGAGGAGATAAATCTTTGCGAGGGGTTTATGACTTTTGGCAGGTGGCCGTCTGCCCACCAGAGCTGTGGAGATTACACGTGGAGGACAGACTCAGGAGAACATCGGTGATGACGTGCTCCATCATCAGGGGTCAAAGTGCGTCACTTACCGTGTGGAATCGGATTGTGTGGGAAGTTAGATTATCGCTACAATGAGTTGTTTACATCAGCATTAGGCCGAAATTAAAATAGCCATTTCTGTTGCTGTGCATTTATACATTAAATATCGTCACTCTTTGATGTGAAATTTAGAAATGGTCCAAAAAAGCAAGCAGCCCTTTTAAAGTAAATGTTAAGAGTTTGTGTTTTGAGCAATATTGGGCTCTTAGGAAATTGCACTCTCTTTTCCTGTTTGCCACTTAAGCTCCATCGTAGAGCTGCCCACTTAAGCAAGGACCACATTAAAGCTTCATTAGCAGAGTGACTACGGTGGCGAGAGTAGAGGTAAGGGAACGGGCTCAATGGCCGGAAGAAGCTGGAGAGGCAGATACCGTCAGGCTCTAAGGGTCCTGTGAAGTGGCCAATGCGTGTCAATCACGACCGTTCCTCTGCTCCCTTGTACGCCGAGCACATGAAGAACTCTCAGGAGAGCCCTCGCCTCTCCAGAAAAGGTTGGCAGGTTCACAAGCGCAGATTTATCCGGAATGAACGGCGAGATTTCTGAATGCAGTTTTGTTCTTCCCGTCTTTGGAAACTCACCCGGGTCCATGAATTATTCCTGTGGATTCTCAAAGTCACAGTGAAGTCAAAGGTGCACATCAGTGAGTCCATGAGAAATCAATTGTGTATCCCTTTCTCAAACCGACTGTCGAAGATAGACGCGAGGAGGAATAGCCTGTTGCTGCGGGAAGGGTTTACGGATTATTAGTTGTGAACTCTTGCGTGGAAATAAAACTACTTGGAACTGAGAACAATTGTCAACAACAAAACCGCCAATGCAGAGCTGTTTGTTACTTCACTCGTGACTGATAAAGTTGCAGATGTACGACAACTGGAATGTAAAAGAGCAAATGTGATTCATTCATTCTACGGCTCATCTGTATGAGAAAGGCTCTCGTATTGATCCACGGACGGAATGTTTTATTTTTTTCCTCTGATGAACAAAAGCAAATGATCTTATCTAAATCAGTCTTAAAATTAGTCGTCCTCACAATAGCTGGTTCTTCCTCTTGTAGATGTGAAAAAAAATCAATGCTGAACCAGAAAAAATAAAAGTATTGCAGAATGTAACCTGAGGGGTTTGGTTGTATCGAACTTCTTGATGAGGTTGGCGACCTCATTTTTTAACTTGTACAAATACTAGCAAAAAATTATTTTCACGTTATCTGTAATTATGTATACTTTGATTCAACGTCAAGAAGAGTCTGACACCGCTAACTATATTTCCTTGCAGTGACCTTGAATTCCAATCGTATTTATTCAAAAGAGGAGATTACAGGTGTGAAATCGTGGAAGCAACTAAAGGTTCTGTAAAACTCTCCTTTGAACCTTATCGTCTAGATGTCCTTTCTCAGACGCGCAGATCAGAGACCCGATCCCTTTGCTCCTCTTAATAAGCCATCCCGACGTGTACCGGTCTTTCTCTTCCTCTGTTTCTCTAAGAGGCAAAAGGCTGGAGTTTAATTGAATTTCTGGGCTTTTAATGTCTGCATCAGGATAATCAAAGCAAGGCAGTCTGGAGTTGTTTATCATGACCTTGAGAGCATCAGCAATGCCACATTCACAGAGATAGCCACTGTTCTGAGCTCAATAAAGGAAAAATAAACATTACTGCATGGGAAGAGCAGGTTCCCTGCGATCCCATTTTCAACCTTAAGTTAGTGAGTAATATTAATGTTAGAGCATAAATAATACCTGCAAATTATAAAGCTCAAAGTTCAGTGCCAAGCGAAATATTGTCTTTAACAGAATTTGCTTTTCAAGGACTACAGAGAGCGGCTGGTTCGGACTACAGCCCTCTACTTCCCGGTACATGATGTCACCATTCCGAGTGCTTATAATAACCTCCGCCCACAGGAATACGTCAAAAAAGGGCCGAGGTCTTCCTAAGAGAAGTGCAAGAGCCGCTGGAGTAGAGTTCGGTTATTAGAGATCGTAAACATTTGACTGAGCTACGCGTTAAACTACTTTCACCTTCATCACAGTCCTACAGCAGGTAATAAGAATTCAGCTACACACATTCTAAGATAACCAACGGTCAAGATAACTGCTTCCATGACTTTAACATTGGCTGTGAAAGCTGTTCTGTGTAATACACTGATATTGTGTATGTGTGTGCGCATACCTCTTACACACTTCTATGAAACGTCTATTGAAGTCTGGCTTGCAAATGTCTCCTGATCAATCTGCTTGTTTTATTATCCAACTCGGGTCCAATATAAAAAGGCAAAACTAACGCTCTGTTATAAGTGTTATTTTATATAACCGGTCTGACGCCATTCGTTCCGGTGTCATTCCCCCTAGTAGGGGAAAAAATCGGATCTTTAACAAGGCTGACGTTTGTTCATGCACTAATAGACCTACGTTACACTTGGAAGACCTGGTACTTCTGGAGATTGTATTTCGGCTTCAAAAGTAACAAATGTTGTGTTTATTTATAAAGATTATCTTGCTAGTCAAAACATGTAAACACCATAAACCTTTGTTAAATCACAGATCCAGTCTATGAAAAAAGTCTATTGGTCGAGGGAACCAGTGCGATGCTTATTTTCGGGTCTGTCTACAAAAAGACGTCATCTCTTTGATACTCCATTATAGTCACAATCTGTAACTTTTTGTTACATAAACTGCTGGTTACTTCACATATGTTTAAGTTATACCGCAGACCAAATTTTTTATGTTTATTAACAATTTATTATTATAAGCCTACTATTGCAAGACAGAAATCTTTTTTTAGTTGTTTTAACGGTCACAGATCATCTTTAAAATGCTGCCACATGTTAGTACAGAGAATATCGTCGATGTCAGACTGAAACCTAATCTCCATTTTCATGATTAGTTTTTTTACTAGTGGTCCCCCTTCATGTTTGTCTGTGGGGTTTTGCAAATACTTGATCAATAAAAAGTATTAAAAGCGCTTGGAAGCTTTGACAACACTGAGTTTAATTTTAGAAAAAAGTAGCATTTCCTCTAAAGTGAAAGTCCAAGAGCAATGATGTATTCAAACAGACACATATACTATATATTTTAAATGCATGGCTCGGATATGACGGCTGTTTGAGAAACGTCTGGCATTAAAATGTGAAGCTTGTAGTTCCTTGTCCTTAATCACGTAAAATCAAATTGTTTTCTCGAGAACCTTCTTAAAAAAAGTGTGTAACAGCCGACAGAGAAGAATGGTGCGGAATTCAGAATAAAACCCCAGTTACCTTGGGGCCTGAAGCACAATTTGATTAAAAGTTTGTTTTTCTTCCTCTCCTCCGTAACGGAGGGGCCCGTCGATGCAGCTCTGACAGTTAATTGGACTTGGCAGGGCCAGAAGTTCATTCGTCAGCATTGTGTGGGGTTTGCCAGAGAGGAACAGGACAATCAATGTCCCCCAGGACGGCCGGTAATCAGCCGCAACACTACCACGGAGCGCAGGGTTAAACATCAGGAGACTGCAGGTGCAAGAGGATCTGAATCCTACCACTAATACCATAACCCCCCCAACCTGCCACCACCAACCTCAACAACATAATCAGCCCAGCATGTTCAAGGACAGCACAGGAGGCAAGGAAATGTGTGAGGTGGTGCCCGAAGAACAAACACACAGTATGTGTGTCCACGACCGTCCACAGTTTATTTTACTGTACACTGCAAAAAACAGCATAAAATAGAATCTGGTTTAACCATGCATTTAAAGAGCTCTACGTCTTAAGTAGTATTTCATTTATTGTGTGTTATCCATATTAGGATTACCATTTATTGATTTGAGGTATTGGGAGTCGATCAATCACGCAATTGAACGTGCAGAGATTTCCACTCGGTCCTAAAGCCTTTCTTTGCTTGGTTGTATTGTCGTCCAGTAAAATGTAATCATCAAAGAAGCACCAATGAAACCAAGGCTTACGGACCTGTTTGTATGTATTTAGTGGAACCATAAACTAGCTCATGAGAGAAGGTCCTTCACGTTATAACACGACCTCTAACGCCAACACCAATCTGTGTTCCGAAGCTGCGAAATTAACATCAAGTGTGTAAAGCGATCATCAAATGTAATGATCAATGAAATAAACGGAATCCTGTAGCGCTAAACTTCATAAACATGGAAATCAACCTCAAAATCAAGCGTGACTCAGACTGCGAGACCACCACAACATTACCCCCATCCTCTATTAGTATGCAGCCAACATTTTACACCTGCAACATCATCACTTTCTCACACATTTAGACACCTCCAAAACATTGATAGGCCTTTATAATGCCCTTCTTAGACCTAAAGGCTGTTTAGTACATTCCAGAATCTGGCTTTACATCGTTCATGGACATCTATTTGATGATGATAACCAGCACGGGGAGGCGTAAGTGATATCTGCGCAATCACAGGCAATGCTATCTTCTCCGACACTCACCGAAATGGCTGGACCTTTTATAAAAAGCCTTCATTTGAGAAAGTCGCTGACTGTGTTCTCAGACAATACCGCTGTTATCAACAGCACGCAATATGGAAATAACCATGGCAGAGAAATATGAAAGCTACAATAGGGCGTACGAGACGTTACTCCAAAATTAATTGTGCTTGAAAACAACAAAAGGCTTATAAAAAGCGGATACCCTTGTGGAATAGCAAAAATGTATTCAGGGCCAAGTCAAACAATACCAGTGGGGCAGTTTTGAGAAGATTTTATGTATATGTATACACGGAAGTGTGGGTAATACAGAAAGCACATCATTTTGCCCATTAGAGCTGGTCAGTTAATAAATGAGAACAGTGGTGACCGGTAACGTGCCCTTTCTCAATTCCATCGGTAGCCTTTACAAACACCACCACAGTGATTTATTTTACAATTTATATTAAAACACATCATCTAGCAATGCTCTAATCGATGCATCCTAAATTCATTGATGCAATGTCCAAAGATCGGAGCAAACTTGTTTCAAGGAGAGACGTTTCTTTTGTTTTTGGTGCCCATTATATTTTCATTCCGCCCTCATCCTCCTGTGTGGAGTTCTGAGAGTTTGGGGTCACTCGCAGAGCATCAACAAACAGCAGCCCCAGTCTCTCGCTTTTAACAACAGACACGCAGCGGAAGCAGCCATAACTGAGCCGCCTGCAAAGCTCGAGGGGCTGAACTTTGTGTCTGCTAGCACACACACATAGATACACCTGGGCAGTGTTGATCCAATGAGAACAGGGAGGTCTCAGAGTGAGGCACGCTCCCTCGCCACCTCTCGCAGCGTGCTTTGATTCTTCAAAGTCAAAGAAAAAGTCTGTATTGACGGTAATATCCCAAAGTTGCAGCTTTTGACCGTGACAAGCACACTGCTGGGCTTTTTAAGAAAAAGTGGTGATTATGTGGTACACACATTCATAAGGCTATATAATGAGGTATCCCGCTGATGGAGTTTTGTTTTTCCTCCAGTCCAGTATAAATGATTTGTGCTTACAGATGAGCAACATCAGTTGTCACTCTATGTTTGGAATTTTAAATGACTTGTATTCACATTCTGGCCTTTTTATCGGTCATCATTTTTGCAAGCACAGAGCTAAACAATAAGGATGTTTTCTGCTTGCGTGGTTGGGCCGGTGCATAAGATTGGTAATGCTGATCTGTTACAAAAACATTGTTTATACAATACTTTCACTCTTTTTTAATAGTTTTCACAACATTATAATAGTAAACTAATCAAAACTTGGGAGTTAAACAAAAGTAGAACTATAAAAGTTAAGTTCCAATTAAACATAAATCAAAAACTTTTACATTTTGTCAGTGTACGCTTGCCTAGAATTTTCAAAATGTACTCTTAACATTTTGTGAGGTGTCACCATTGAAGGCATTTAAAAAAGTATTAATGGAGTTTTCTTATTGGGTGTTTTTACTTGTTGGTTCCAAGTGACCTTTCAAAAATATTTCTGCAATTGAACCGAACCATTGAACCGAACCATTGAACCGAACCAATGAACCGACGTCGGGCGGCCTATCAGAGCACGACAACCTGACTGTCTGTCATGATCCAAGAAGAGGCCAAGGCACGGATATTAAACCTGTTAAGAAGATGACTTCTAAGGAAAACGGAGGCGCTCCGGTAAGTTTGCTGTTTATGTACAATCTATACAGACTCTATAGAACAAAAGTATGTTGTTGCTAATTATTTTTTGGAACTATTATTATTATTATTTTTCGACCGATGTCGGTTCGGTTCATTGGTTCGGTTCAATGGTTCGGTTCAATGGTTCGGTTCAATTGCAGACGGGCTCTGGGCTCAACTGTTTTTCCTATCCTGGGTAGCCCGGATGTAACCATGTGAATATTTAACTTGAATTTTTCAATCTGAATTTGAGCAGTCGAATTAGACATATGTTTTCTTTGAAAAGTATTTACTTGAAATTTGAGATCTGAATAAGAGCAATCTAATTTGATCAATCTGAATGTATTTTATCTGAAATTCTGTAAGTTGATTTTTTTTTGTATCTGAATTTGTGAGCATTAAAGCTCCAGTATGTAATAATTTTGTTATAAAATTTCAGAAAATAACTTGCACAGTGTGATATATTTCCTCCAGTTGTGTACTTACAATATTTCAAAAGTCTCTAAAGATTTTTTATTTCAGAGAAATTCCGATTTTAAATAACTGGCCGTCCCGGAAAAGAAATGTCGCCTCTCAGTGACGCAATGTCCGCTTTATACTTTGTTCCGGTGTAGACCAGAATATCACATGGTCAAATGCGGAAGTGGTTGTTATGGATCACGATTACTCTTTGGCGAGTATTGAAGTGCCAGTAAAACGGAAGCGTCCATATTTGCATACACGCAGACTGTGTGACAAACGGAGGAATAAAACCAGGATAAATATCGGCCAGGCGTTTTCGAGATGGAGAGAGCTGCGCGACAATCTTGGACTTGACAGAGACTCTGCTCTCGCGAGTGTATTGATAGACAGGTAAGCAAATCAATTATTTATTTTAGAACGATTGGTTTGAGCACGTTAAACAACACGGCATTAACCATAAACACGTAACACTGCACAACATTAACCCAACAAATCATTTAACAAATAGCTGTAAGTTGTAACGGGATAATATAGCATAACATTTCACGTTCCTTGCAGTTCATTAATTATGATGACATAAAATAATACGATCAGATATACAGGTAATACAAAAACAAATAAATTACCTCATCCGTGATCATGATTCGTTTATCCAATTTAGATACATCGCTATGGCGAAAACGCATTTAAAACGACATCTCCCATCATCACCTGCTTCATAGCGTCATCAAGCTTCGCCTTTGTTATTGTTGGAAATGCGCCCTCTTGTGGTCAAATACCAAGGTTACATACTGCAGCTTTAAATTCAGGTTTTTAATTAAATTTCATAGAGGTAAATTCGAAACAAATAAATTCAGATACATGGTTTCCAAAGTAAAATAATTCGAAATCAAGTATTCATAGGCTGTTAAATTTCAAAACATTATGTCTCTTATTTGCTTCCATAGATCCGCTCCAGTCCGGCGCTCATTCTCAACACGTTTTTCAGAAGTCAGGTTGTTTTGTAAAGTTGTTAATAGTTTAATAAAGTTTAAGTTCAGGCGAGCCAAGGTGAAACTTGCGTTGAAATGTGCGATGATGCTCGCCACGTAAGCGCTTTGACCGCTTCTACCTCCAGTTCTGGGAGACTCGTGAGGAGTCACCAGAGACTCGCAGTGCAAAAAACAAGCCCGAGAATAAAATAACCTAAAGACTGAGAGTCGCAACACACTAAAATTGCTCATCTAATAGAGAGTGAAGAGCGATAAAGACCTACTGTACAAACACCATGAACACCAGTTGATAACACTAGTCATATACTGTACTCTCTTTGTTTGTGCATATTCATACTTCATTGTTATACACGTTGTCTATCTTCCTACTGTATAAATATGATATAGCCAGAAAATAAATATAAATAAATAATACATCTGATTATCAGAACTTAATTTGATTTTCATAACTTGCTTAAATTTTAACTATGGTGAGCATTTAAATGAACTTAAATGAGTTAAATGAAATAAATGAGTTAAATCAAGCTGAAAAAATGAAGTATAAGATATAGAATTATAATGGGAGATTGTTCAACAATATATATCGTTACCGTGAAATAAAATGACTCATTCCGTGAAATAGATTTTTGGCCATTCCTCCCACCTTTTCTTGGAAATATGAAAATTCTCATCAATTTAATCACACTCATTTCATCCCACATAGTTATGACTTCCTTTCTTCTGTTGAACACAAATAAATAGGCTACTTTTATATTTCAAAATATTGTTGGTTCTATTACCTTCTGTGGCGTGTGATGAAATGCACACCTCACAAAAAGTCATGACACATATGACAATCAATGAGTTTTTAAGTTATCGGTTTGTCACTATACCAAAAATAAGACTTGGATCTCTTTGTTTTTTCAGTTGCGCTAAATAAGAACCTTATGTGAAACAGAAAGGTTCTTCAGGTGTTAAAGCTTCTTTATGGAACCATTTAGACAAAAAAGGTTCTTCTACTGCACCATTAAGCACCTTTATTCTTAAGAGTGTATGTGGTTTTTGAAGCTCCTGCATTTTGAGCCCCATAAAAGAAGATAATATGCAGCATTTTAACCCTCTGGGGTCTAAGAGTATTTTGAGAGCCTTCAGAAGCTTTGACATGTCTTGATATATGTGCATTTTTCAGTAGTTTATAAAAATACTAATGGCTAAAGTCTCATGTCACTGTATTCAGCATGTGCTTGTGAATTTTTGAGAAAATTATGTTTTTGCATGGTTAGTAAAGAAATATATTTAAAATCCCTGAAATAAGGCAAGAAATTATTGAGCTGTGTTCAACTAAAGAAAGGAAGGCATATGTTATTCCAAATGTATAAGAGTGCGTAAACTATGAGAGAATTGACATTCCCAGTAAACTATTTCTTGAAGTTGAAAAGGTTTTTTAAGACCTTTAAAGACCCTAAACGTCAGGTAGTGACATGTATGTACAAGGTAGAAGGGAATGATATAAAAATACATGTGTCTATAATGTATCTATTAATATAAAATATATACTAAAATCTAAAATCTATATCTAAAATCATAAACACATTTTGGCAACATATGGTGATGTGTGTCTATCATTTTCAACTCATCCTAACTGAGGATTCTACTTACTGCATTTACAACAAAAAAGCCTCACATACAGTATATATACAGTATGCGCATACAGCTATTACATTATGTTACCCTGGTAACATTTGCTGATCTGAACATTGAATGCATCACAGAAAATGTTTTCAAATCCAAAAAAAAACATAATATGTAATGACAACTTGGCACTGGCCTGACTGGACAAGAGACAGTTTTTCAACTTGCTGTGGGCTCACACTGGCCCTGGACCAAAGGGTCATCTCTATCATGGAGCTCTACTGCATGCCACCAAACCAGGGGGAGAACACAGAGCATATTCTAGCAATATACTGTGTATATATATATATATATATATATATATATATATATAAATAAATGTCTACTCCTTCCCTCTCTTTCAAACGTAAACAGGCAACCCCACACATATACATAAAACAAAAGCAGTAAAGCCCTGATGAGTGTGAGCTGAGAGCACTTTCCGGTGCGGCGAGTCAGTATTTGGAGCTTTTGAAAGCACAGAGGCAGTCGTGCATCGAGATTAAAGGAGGCAAAGAGCGAAGAGAGGGATGAGAGAATCGGGAATAAGAGAATGATTTATTTAACTGCTTTGTAGATGACAGAGGAGAGCGGGAGAGAGCGTGTCCTTCCTCGCCTTCAACTTTCACTTCTTGCCCTCTCTTGAACACTGCCTGTTTTGACCATTTTTAAGATGTTTGTTCCTTCTATGTAAATTTCTCTCTGGTCCTTTTTCTTCAATCTAATCGCGCCATCCATCTGTCTCCTTTAATTCAGCTCAGTTTAAAGTTCAGTTCAGGTATGTTCAAGTCTCTCCCTATCTCTCTCTTTCTCTCTCTCTCTCTCTCTCTCCGACAGCGTATCATGTCAACTAACTCATGTGGCTCAGGAATGGCACCATCTGTTTGAGGGCCTCTGTTGATAAATGAGGTGTCGCAAGCAGGTGACCCTTGAGGCCCCAGGCGACCCCGAGCATTTCATTTCTTCTCCTTACAAATACAAGAGCGTTTTTGCACACCTCGCGCTAATGCCAAAAAATTGTCTCGTAAACTATTCCCAAGACAACTGCTATTAGAAGTCATTAGTTGGGAGAGCTGCGAAACTCATGATCTGACTCATCCAAACAGTCAATTCAAGGGATGACATCCTGGTGCTTATTTCCCCATCTGACATTAATCATTTAAATAGCAGTGTATCTGTAAAAGAAGATAAGGAGAGTAAGCAAACAAAATAATGGCCGCTGCTTATCGTTTGTGCAGACATCAGACATGATCATTCACTCCTAAAGCTTGCATTTTCACCTAAAATGAAATCATCTTCCATTTCTGTTGCCAATAGAGACTGCATTTTGTTGTCATGGCAGTCAAGCTGCCGCCGAATCTTACAATAAATTCTGCAATGCTAGTGTAACTGTGTGTCTACACCGTGGGAGAGAATTATATCATGATATATTGTGTAACTTGACAGAAAATCTCATTATAACTGCTGAAGAAATAAGTGGTATACTTTAACTGTTCGTGGGAATTATTTTATTTGTCTATTCACAAGTTTTATCTTCACGCTACTTAATTTTCTTCTATGAGGCTTTGAGGAACATTGTCTGAAAAAATTTGGATTGGAAAATAATGGTTCTCTTAGGCCATAATAACTAAAAACAGCATAACGACAAAATGTGAGAGTAGAAAACAGATGTTAAAGCACTCGTTTTCTAAAATAACACCAAAGACACAAAACCAATGCAATACAATGGGTACCGCAGTTGTTCAATTACCAAGATTCTTCAAAATATCTTCTTTTGTATTCTGACAAGAGGGTAAGTAAATCAACAGAATTTCCATTTTTGTCATTTAATCTAATGAACCCCAATGTTCTAAATTAGGCTCAAATCTGCCAAAATACCAGAGATTTAGTCAGATAATTCTATATGAATTACAATATTTCTCATCAAAATAATCCATGCAAATGATCTCAACTATGTTATCTACATTTATTCCAAAGCTATGCTCCCTTGACTGTCAAAAAGCATCTCGCTTTATATTTCCTTGTATTTAATTTAAGGAGAGCTATGTCATAGTGATACTTAACCAAGATGACACTTGACTGTTGACACTGAAATATAACTGAGAACACCTCAAGTCTCTTGAGCTATATACACAATCTCCGAACAAAAATTCTCTCTAGTTGATGACAAGCGGAAGAACTCTGAGTTCCCGGAAAGCAGCTCACCAGCTCCAGATACATAAAATGTACAAAAATACATTACATGGCATCCATCCTTATCCAAGACTGATCAATATCTAATAGAGGAATCTGTAGATGTATCCTATCCTATTTTCCCTGGAAACACCCCAAAATCAACATTCTCTTTGGTCCTCCGGTCCCACCAAAAACTCTCAAGCTTTGAACAGATTATCAAATAGAATGAAACCCTATTGCCAAAGCAGTGGAATTAAATTTTGAGACAGAGTAACCGGTAATGCACAATGTGACTCTAATGCTTCACGGTAAAAGCGTAATTTAGATTAGCACAAAAGCCTCTATGTCTCTGATGACCTTGAAGTGACTTTTAACACCTGAAGTTTCCCGGCTGATTCAAGGTTATATCTTTTCTCCGCAGCATGACAGATGTGAGGACTGCATTGTCTTACGGCAATAGCAGATTGACCTCAGCAGGAAAGAAATGACAGGCCCTTTATATTCACCTCCCTCATTCTCATGCCTTCATTTCATTTTTATCCCCTCATCCGTGCGATAAGCTCCTCCTTTCAGTTTTCATTTCTGACACAAATAGCGGGCTCCTGGTGGGTGCTCCAGTAACGCTGCCCTTCCTCTTTGATAACGCTCCAGAGCATCAGCGCAAAGCCCATCCCTTCATCTCTAATGCTCCACAGCCACCAAAAAGCAGCTCTGCTTTTTATAGCCGTATCATCCCCATTGCTTAGCATTATCCTATACACTCCATTCATTCAGCACACCCGTGATACTCCGCTTTATTTGACTCTCGAACCTCCTCATTGACTCCGGCGGCAAACATTTCAATCTGTGACCCATAAACCCTGATTGCGATTAACGATCTATGCCTATTTGTCTCTGTTAGCTAGCCGTATTCTCAATGTGATGACAGAATCCACCCCAGGGCCAGCAGTGCATCCCACCGCTCATCCATGACAGAGAGAGAGAGAGAGAGAGAGAGAGAGAGAGAGAGAGAAATTTACCACCATGAATGGCAAAAAAAATGATGCACCATTTATGTACAAGTGAAAAAAGAGGTCAGATTTAATTTAAAAATTGGCTCTCATTCCTCATTTCTACAGATGAAAGCTCATAAATGAAAAAGCCTGGCTTAACGCCCGGAATGGAAATAAAAAAGTTATGAATAATGCCTCTGTCTCAATCACCAGGTCTGTTTTAATAAGGTGGATTAGCACAGAGCAGCACCTGCTCAGACGAACGTGCAATCTTCAGCCAGAGACACTCGTCAGGATGGGTGGGTGAGGAGGGGTGTAAGCATCAGAGGAGGGTCCCTCTCCTCTGCCCCCCTCTGAGGACCCTTGTTAAGGTCTGCAAGTGGATTGTGCTCTAGGAAATCCGAGTCATTAACGGCGTCCGTGGCTGCGCCTCCTCTACTGGGGCCGGTTCCTCAGAAAGCTGGTGATTTACAGACTGTTGGTAATCATGAAATGGCTCCTTTGTTAATGAAAATGCCCATAGATCCATACGCAGCCTTCTGCATCCATCATTCACTGGTAAATATGTGGCATTTAGTGAGCTAAAACCAAGTGGTACAGACGCACAGGAAAATATAACAAAGTGGGTCAAAACATGAGTCTTGAATCAGAAAATCAGCATGTCTGATGTCATGTTTATTGACAATGGCTGTACATCACTGACTAACCGGGACAGAAAGGAGCGTGTTCTTATGGGCGTGACGTGACAAGTTCTCAGTGATAAGCAATTTGTCTGTTCACACATAGCGTGACATAGGGATTTCAGATCTTTCAGATGTCCAAGTCAATGTAACTTATCATTGCTTTAGAAAAAAAGTATTTTGATCATTTGACGCTTCGTACGCACATGCTAACTGCTAACAATAACATGCTACAATTACATTCAGTCACATGCTCATACTACTTGGGTAGTTGACAAAAATGCAGTGCATGTGTCCTGTGACATAACCAAAATGTAAGACATTTTTTTGAATAATATATTTTTAATTATTAACATAAATAGTAACAATATAAAAGATCGCTTAGTTTTTTCTTCATTTTACATGCTGGGACATTTACATGGTATTTGTCAACTCCCCATTTATTGTCAAAGATCAAAAGGTCTTCTTTCCTATCGTTCTTGGACACTACAGACGTATAGTTTGTTGTTCCTCCTCCTCAAAGTTCCTCCCAACATAAATATTAAACAAGTCAATATCCCATCCTCCCTCAACCATAAGCCTGTTTTCCTCTCTTTCGGCAGATTCTTAAGCTATCACCATTAAGTTGATTAGATAGTGAATATTGATGGTTTTCTATTTTGTCCCCCAACATTTCAGCCATTGAGTTAAAGGCCTCCTAACCAATTCATCCTAAACAACCAATGACAGCCAGTCTGATTTTCAGATGCAGACTGATTCCACCCAGTGCTTATCATTCTAATTATGATAAAGACCATTTCATCAAATACCGAGACGAAAAAAGACATTCCATCAACCCATCTTTCCACCCATCCATCCATCTATTCATCCATTCATTTGTCCGTCTTTCATCCATCACCATGAGACGTTGTGTATTTACCACACCTACAACAGCTAATCAATAATATCAATAAAAATTGACAACAGTCAACAGCAAATGTCGTTTTAGATTAGTTTAGGTCTTTACGCTGTGCAAGGAAAGGCTTTCTCTGTGAAAGCTGTTAGATAAAGAAATCATTTCCATTTAGAAAAGGTAGAGAGTACCGAGCAAGCTGCAGTCTAAAAAGTGAACATAAGTTGTACAAACCAAGGGGGCACTTTTATACTTTTTATACCACTTTAAACCTTTCCAAGAAGGTCATAGTAATTTAGTTTCATGTGGCCTGCTCGGCGCTCCAATTGATTTGACAGAGCTCTTGCGCTGTTCAATGCTTCAAGGCGTTTCTCGCCAGGGCATAACATACAGTTTATTTTGGAAAAACGTGGAGTATCCAGTTAATGTTCAAACTTACAGATCAAGAGTAAGTTTCAGCTCTGTTTTTTTCCGGTACCACAAAAGGCCTATACAACAAGACCACTAAACATCTGTCCTCCATGATTTGCAGGTTTACGGGTTATTACTTTGCAGTAGGCAGGCATGGTCATAACACAGTAAAGCTAGGCTCTGGATGAGAGGGAAGGGGATAAGTGAGAAACACAGCAACTTTGCAGTGGCGTCTAGGGACTGGTGCAGCCATTAACTATGTGAGAGCGAGAGGCCCTTAATGAAGTGAACTGTGCTCTCAAAGTTAATGAGAGAGTGAACTCACCACTAGAGCAGTCCAGTCCTCCCCAGCCCGGCTCACACTGACACGTGTCCGGAGATACACAACGACCATGGGCGCACTCCTCAGAACATCGAGCTATCAGAGAGAGAAAGAGAAAGAAAAGAGAGCTTTAAATATGACAAAAGTATACTATTAATACGCTTTACAAGATGTTTGGTGATACACTCCATAAAAATGAGAGGTCTGATCTTGCATCAGAAAACTGTTTGTGATCAGGATTTCATACGCAGGGGTCGGCAACAGGCGACCAAGACTGGCCCGCCAGCAATGATATCTGGCCGGCGCCAGCAGCATTATTTTGATTATTTTGCCCGCATATGGTTCTGAAATTTGCCTTCAAAATAAAAGTACGAGAACGTTTTTGCAGCAATGTTTTATTTTGAAAACAATTAAGAGCTTTTAATTTGAAAAGTTCTGAAGGATAGTCTGTCGATCGCTGACACACTTCCAAAATAGCCGTCATGAAATACGGGGTATGAACACGTGAACAATAGCAAAGCAAATTCAGCTTCCCTTTTTGTTAAAGGTGCCATGCTTCGTCTCGTGGTGCTGTCTAATATTATAATCTTTGCAAACAGCGACAACTATGCATTCACAAAACTAGGAAGGATGAAGGATGAATTCCTCTTTCTATGCCCTATTTTCGCTGTCAACTTTCCTCTTTAGACACTTTGAAAGTGCCATTTTCTCTCACCATCTAGCTAGATTAGATGTTAACATCACTCTGCACACGACGTAATAGCGTACCCCCAGCAGGCAAAAAAATTGCAGTTAAGTACCTGAGGAGTGTAAAAATATGCTATGTTAAATATTTTTTAACATTTATATTTAAGCATTTGGCAAACTCTTTTATCCAAAGCGACTTACATTCTATTATCCTATATATTTGTTCCGAAGTATGTGCACTCCCCTAGGATCGAACCCACAACCTTGGCGTTATTAGCGTCATGCCCTTACCACTGAGCAACAGGAAAGCTAAATAGAGATAATATGTAATTATATAATAACTACATTTTAAAAAGTAGTCTATTGTAGTTGCATTTTTCTTCAATTAATTTCTTGAATTATCCTTGGACTGTGTTCTGGCCCGCCATCTACCGGCGTGTTTGTTTTTTTGGCCCGATGCCAAAATTACTTGCCGACCCCTGCCATACAGACTTCTGCAGCCCAAACCTCCCGCAATGCATAATTTAGCCGCCCTCAAATGTCTGCTGATCTATTGATATAGCGGATAATGACCAGACTGGCCATTTTCCAAAGATAGCCATCACCTATGCCTCCCTACCACAGCTATTACCAAAGCCTTTCTTAAAGCTGCACCTTTAAAAATGTTCGCACTAAACGATTTCCTAAGAGACTGAGTCCTTGGTCAACATCTCAGTTTATCACATGAACCAGTTGCTCTGTCCAAAACGAGCAGACGCAAGCAGCCACAGCCGCAAGGCAACAAGCTGTAAATCCCTCCAAATTTGATCAGGCTGCACTTTGCCACAATGCTCGAACGCAGCACCGGCCAGCCTTCGTCCTGTTTACGAAGTGTGCAGTTTTCTTGATCATTCCTATTGAACAACACAGCGTCAAATTGATTGTCCGTTGCATTAGCATTCCTGTCTTGTCCCTTGCATGCAGTCAGATATTTAGATTGGGACAAGTATTATAATGACCTACGTGGACTTTTTCAGCAGGACAGTAGATTGGTGAAAAAGATGAATTAGAGAGATGATACATAGGCATAAAGCATGAATAACGCCTGAGGTGGTGAAGGTCACCTGGCCAGCAGGACTCGGAGCGACAGGCTCTTATCTGAGCAAGGAAACAGTTGGCCCCCAAAGCTTCTGGAACAATCCACTTTGATTGGAATGAGCAGTGACTCTCAAAGTATGAGCGGAGGAGAGCATGTACTTGCATGAGGATAGAAAAAAGTGTGAGATGCCTTATCTTTGACCATGAAATATGTTTAGGATGCTTCTATCAAAAGCGCAGAGTAATAAGGTTGGTCATCCATTTTGTTGAAAGAAAACTGATAAACGCAACATGACGACCAACCATTTATCTTGTGCACCGAATGCATGTATTATGATTCTATTGGGAATGTGACAGAAGTCATCCATAACCTTAAAGGGATAGTTCACCAAGAGATGAAAATTCTGTCATTATTTACTCGGCCTCCTGACCTTTCAAACCTGTATGACTTATTTTCTTCTACAGTATACAAAAGAAGATATTTATAAGAATGTTGGTAACCGAACAACGGTGGAGTTTTGCACGAGAAAGAAAGTCAAGTGGGTTTAAAATGGCAAGAAGATGAGTAAATGATCGCAGTATTTACATTTTTGGGTAAAATATCCCTTTAACCTGGATATACACAAAATCAAAGTTTGTTAATAAATTCAGCTTCATTGAATAAATAAATTCAGAGAGATTTTTTGTATTTTCCGATTTTTTTGTATTTCCACCCACTGTGTGTGCGCCTTTACACAACACAAGTCCCACTCAATGCAAAACCATTTGTCAAATTCTGTCACGTTCACAGGAGCCAAAAGTATGACACAAATCTTAAATGTCAACACCACGGGAACAGAGGCTTACGCTGGTAAAGTAGGAGAGCTGCATACACGTTATGTTTTGCTTATGATAATATTTTTTATTTTTATTTCTTTATACTCATTTTTACTTTAGGGAAGGGGTGCAAATGAATTTCTGAAGCAGGAGATGTTTAAAAAAAAAAAGTTTATGTATTTAGAAAACAGTACATCAGAATGCATAACGTTTCTTATAAATGTTGTATGAAGACAATAACACATTGCTGTTTGGCTTCGGTGCGGCCTTTCGGAACGATAAAACAAATATTGTGTATACAAATGAATGATGCTCATAAAAGTGAATTAATACGCCTGCTTGTTTTGATGCTGGCAGCCTGGCACTCACTAAAGCTGGCAGCAGTGGGTATAGGATGAACTGGGACTTGCCCCCATTCCTGGCCAGCATGGCTATAGATTATCACTCATTCAGCCTTAGACCAGCCCGTCACTGCACAAGCACAGGAATGAGATGGGGGACGGGAGAATCCCGAATACCCAGAGGATGTTGCTTTACTGCAGAAATGCTCCACACACTGAAAATGCTAAACCTGCCACTGGCAAATAATGCAGTATGGATTTACACAGGACCTGAGAACCTATATTCAAACGTGCCAGTTCTCTTCCAGCTTACGAAAAAGCAAAACCCTTAGTGTTTTGTGCTGACAAAGACATCAATTTGACTTCCTGAAATCAATGTAGCTATGCAACGCCGCAGAGGCAAGGTTAAAAAACTTTGTGACGAAATAATTGATTTATGTTACAATCAGCGATTTCTGATCAGACAGAAGAGAAGAAATGATAATTTGTCACATCTTTTCAGGAAATTTAAATTAATTAATTTAATGTATTGTAGGTGAAAAGAAAAAAAGCGCCTTCTCCCGAGAGCTGAATTGACGTACGTGTCTATAATGCTTGAGAAAATAGGTCCTGGGTTTTAATTAAAATTCAGTGAATCTTCCTCCTTCTACACAAAAAGTCTATGTCTGCCGGCTCGGGTGAAAAATGAAGGCTTTCATTTTGATAAAAGGCTAATCTAACTCATTACACAGTGACGTTATCATACCATGTAACAATGGGGCTAATTGTTATTGTTATGCAGTATTATACTGAATATTCAGATTTAAACATGCTTCTTGACAATCAGTCAATCAATCAAATTAAAAGCCCAGGAGTTGTTCTTTTTTTATATCCTAACATATGCACTTGGAAAAAAGGAAATCAAATGCTGACAAAAGCAATAGAGAATGTGAAGCTAGGTCAAGCCGTGTTGAATGTTGTGCTATCTTAGGCGGATCACTAATAGTGCGCTCATTGCAGCGTTTCGTTTTTCTTTGTTTTTTAGGAAATAGAACTATGGTAGGTCGGTCTTGCCTTGTTAAAAATTGCAATAAGATTACGCAGAGTTGTTCAGAAAAGCCCCTGGTTCTTTCACTTTCGATGTCTCCATATATCAAACAAAACAAGTAATGGTACATATCAAAACAATAAAAGCGGTGGAGTATGATCCTACCAAGATGGCGGCGCCACTGCAACATAGATGTGACGTCAGCTTCACTTTCTCTTCACATTCATATAATCACTAAACCCATCATTAAATCCAAAACTTCTTCAGACTGGTGCACAGGACTTTATTAGAGCATCTCCAGCAATAAGTCACAGCATGTATATAGCTTCATCAATACTGCATTACTAAATATTTGAGAGTCTTCTGACCAGATGGTATAAACTGATTTGGCTCCGTGTAGGTTTTCCTTCTGCAAAGCAAAGTCATTTCATCTCAGTATATTATGTGCAAGATCTGCCTCAACTTTAACGCACAACCCACACTTGAAAAACACAGCTGCTTTCAAGCAGCAAATTATTAAAAAATCTTTTAATTTTTGAAGGCCGACCAGCTGCTACACTCACATAGTCTTGTGGACTTTCACTGACACAGTTGGGATTGCTGATGCGCACCCAGGTTTAAACACACGTGGCTGAACACATAGTTCAATCGCAATCAAACAATTCTGGCATAAGCCATAAATGACTTTACCAAATGGCTAATATTGCACCTGAGGGTGTGATAAAACAAAAAGCAGCTGATAATGCGCATACGAGAGATTAAATTAGAGGGGCTCCAATGGAAGATTAAAGCAAAGATCAACATACATGTAATGAAAATAATTTGAATGCCTTCTTTTGTTTTGTGGTGAACATAACTAGTTCTACAAAGCTCTTAATCCCGCCAGTGAAAGCAGGAGGATTATTCATAAGAGCACAGACAGCGAAAAGAACTACCTGCAGATCCACAAATCACAATACTAGTGGAGTACTCAAACATACACCTTATTTAATTTGCTGGTCAAAGGTCAACAAATGGTCAAACTAAAAAGTCTTTGTATGATCAAAATATACCATAAGAGAAGGATAAATATAATTAGAACTATAAGTGTTAATAATGAATGTTTTACTCAATATCTATCTAACAAGAATTCTATTTTTTTTTTGCTATTTCCTAATTCTCAAAAATCCAAATTTAAAATGTATAATCATCATCAATAATTAATCATAAAATCTATTGATGCACCGAAATGAAAATTCTGCACCGAAACAGAAAATAAATCTTTTTAAAAGCTTTACATAACTGTATTATCATAATAATAGACTTTAAACCCACTAAAAACACCAAAATTGGACATAACATAATATTTAAATCTTAACACAACAAAAACACCAAAATTAGACATAACATTTTAAACCATACTAAACATATTATTCTTTATATATTTGCAGTAGAATAAATTATTTACCCTTTTTGCCAATTATCTGAATAATATCAAGTTATAGAATTATTTTATAACTATGACATGCATATTACTAGTCAAGTTACAAATTCAGCACTCGATAATACAAGGAGTATATATATGGTGAACAATCATTTAAATGAAAACAACAGGCAAAACAGTGGCAGTGGGTCATGTCATGCAAGTGGGTTTAAAATGCGCTTCAGTGCAGCACGTGCCACATTACAGTCCAAGAGCAACTGAAAACTACATCATCAGTTACAGACAGATCAATCCACTGATCATTTACATCAATATGTAAAGAAGTGGTTGCGTTTCAGATTGCTTCAAAACGCATAATGCCATTTTTGAGCAAAAATTTTCGGCAACCAAATTTTGATGCATCTCAAATAAAAACAATTATATTATCTTCAATAGCCTTTGGCTACAGGTATTGCCTGAGCAATGTAGCAATATACAATAACACTGTATAGAATCAACTGATGTGCAGTCACGTGTGTGTACATGTCTGGACAAACACGGCTCATCCAATCAGATCTCAGCCAGAGTTTAACAAAGCCTGGTTTCCATCAACTATGTAGAGCCAAGTGGTTCTTCGAAAACTGGACAACAGTAGAGAAGCAATAAACACACTGGCTGAGGTCACTGAAGGAAAAATGATGCTTACATTTTCTCCACAGATGGCATGGTTTCATTGCAGAAACAACTGTTAACATGAAATTGTTGCAGCTATTGTGCGGTAATGAGAATTGTATTGATTATAGTCATTGCCTCCCTCCACTCAGACAATGTCAAAACTGATCCCTATCCCAGCTGCACCTAATCCCATGGCTGTTAGCGGTGCCTTGAGGCTACAGATAGAGCTGGCCTCAATCCCACTCAAAAAGGACAAAAACATGAGATCATCTTTATCTTCAACAGACCATGGTCACTCTTATTCAACCCTAGAAAAAAATCTTGTTATTTAAAGTCATTGTTGAAACCTTCTTCTTTCTACCATTGACCTTAAGTCACTAAAAAAGGCAACATTTGGTGAACAAGCTGTTGATCTACCAGTTTGCACTCAATGTCTCTCTATTTTAAGGTCCTTATTGCTCAAATTTTCAGTCAAAAGCGACAAACAGTTATAAAAAAAAATATTTGTATTTCTGCTGACACACCTGCGTTGTTTAAGCACCTTCACTAAATTAATAATGAAATGCAAATCAGGTGATGGCACAAACAAAGCCAAAAGAATTTGTGCTCGGTGCAATTCACCACATTGCTTTTCCAGCACAGTCAGTGGCTGGTTAAACTGAATTGTGAGGTGTTTAACAAACACATCAATTACATATCGTTTGACACATTATATATTTTAAATCTTGAGAATAAGGCATAAAATGGCCAAATCTAAGACCAATGTCCTTGGATCTTACAGGTTGTTATTGCTGTATGTAAATGACTAAGCTTTTAAATCAGGATTCCTGCACATATCCATTTCGAAGTTACATAATTAAACGAACAGACTTCCCTGAAGATTTTTCAGATCGTATTTAACACATGAAAAAGATGGTTCTAAAAATCTTACTGTTCACATGTATATTATTATGATATTTTGCCAAATAATCAGTGGACTATTATAGCTATACCTCATACAAATTAATGAACACCAAACCAAGACATGTTCAATGCACAATATATTATAATTGGAATTTAGTGCAATTTTAATTATTTGTCAAATTATATAACTGTAAACCTTCAACCCAAAGCAACAGAAGGATTGTTGAAAAATAATTCATTAAGGAACTTGAAAAGAGAACAAAAATCTATTAACTTGGTTACTTTCGAAATTTAACAAAGACAAAGTATGCAGGATTTTAGAAATACCGAGGTCCAAAAACTGAGTTTGTCTCCTCCCAAAAAAAGATTTTCATGAGCTACATATGTGCATTTCAGAACAAATGAGTGCAAATAAGATAAAAATAGCTCTCCATGGCTGTCTTTTATGTTTAACAGTGATGAGTAAACACATAGTCAATTATAATTTTTAAACAAATATTACCAAATTTAAATACAATCAATCTTTCAAGAGCATTTGGGTTTGGAATGACAAATGTAAGCACTATTCCTTTGACTTTTTGTGCAGCTAGAGACATAGACATCAAATTACAAAAGTTGCAGAGACTTGTTTTTTTAATAAAAATCGTTATAATAATAAAGAAAGAGAATTAAAGAACAAAAATTCACGATTGAAATATTTGCAAATAAAATTTTTGTTTTAATAGGCTAACCACAAACTATAAATGCAGTCAAAGCCATGCAGTTTAGGATGAGCTATTGAAGGTCTGGTCATGTTTTTGTCTTTTTTTGTAGTTTGCATTATTGGTTATTACAACTCTGGAAAGCGGGAGAAAGTAATCGGTCTGTTTTCCTTTAGCTCCATGCGATACTAGTATCTTCCGTGAACTATTGAGAGGCTCCAAAAACTGTTCCATTGGAGTCATCGGAGTTGACTCCAATGGTTCAGTTTTTGTCTACTGCATAACATCCAATCACAGCAAACCGTCCTCCAGCAGATTTGGTCTACCGCAAATCTTTGCCATTGCTTGAAAAATGCTCCTAACTTCATAAAAATACATTTATTATCAGAAAAACATAATTTTATATTTTAGAAAAACGGATAGGGCAATAGTGTGGAAACTCATCATTTTCTCCATACTCAATTTCCTTTGTTCCATACTTATCCAGACCTGGAAACAATAAAAAAATCCATACTTTTCCCAAACGTATTGGAACCCTTTTAAATAAAAGACTATTCAAACACAAAGACCGTTTGGTCCTTGACATGACAATGGCGGTACAACAGCTGGGTCTCAATGTTTCGCTTCACGATAATGAGTGAAATTCTCTTTGATACAGCGAAATTATGATGAAATCAATTATGAATTAGTATGACTTCATATAAAGGCATCGCAAGTTTGCAATCGCCGTCTCAGTCATCCGCGCTGTCTGCGCTTTATCCTCTGTTCTTCATATTATTAAAGTGTGGAGAAGTTTTATGATTCCTGCAGAGCTAGATATCACAGTGGCCCATATAAGGACTTAATGTAGGCTGTTAATTTCTTACATTTTCACAGAGGTCCAATTAAAACGCACAGGGAGAAGGATTACATGACATAATGCTTATTAACGTCAGAATGCTTTAAGATTGGACATAGACTTGGGAAGGAATACATTTGCTTCTCTTTTAATCCTAACCTCGCGCATGAAAACACGACCGCAGGCTTCATCAGGTTTTATGCACTTTTTGGCAATGCAGCCCCCGTTACAGTGCTTAATCCTAAAGCCAAAAGAAAAACTGTCCACCCAGGACCACACTGAACAGACATCCATCAGAAAGCTCGTCCCACCTCTTGTTAATAACACAGAGTAGCTGTGAGGGCATCAAATCCCATTTGCCGTTATGCTACGTGTGTTGATTTTTATCCCCTCCCTGGAGCTTGGTAAGACTGTCATTTACATCATCACCTTGACACGGTTCTGTGCGAGGTCCTTTCATGCTGAGGTTTTTGCATATTGTCAAACAACTGCTGAACCATGCGAGCAAAGGTCTGATAGGACTGATAGAATTCGCTCACTCGTGATTATAGCACATTAGAGGATAATGAGTCAGGCCTACACAATAACCAATACAGAGAATATGTAAGGGATTCAGTTATTTTGGGCTTTTCATAGTTTTACGTTTTTGTTTAAGTCATTAGATCTCTTGAATTTATACCCCTCAGTCTTTTCATTGGCAAGTTTATTTAAAGGGATAGTTTACCTGCAATTTGGTCATTGTTTAATAAATCAGAACAATTTTGCCTCTTACACTCTAAAAAATGCTGGGTTATTTGTTTAACCCAACAGCTGGGTTGAGCCTGTTGGGTCATTTTGTTGGGTTATTTTCTTAGTGTTGGGTCATTTTTTGAGTAACCCAAACGCTGGGTTACCAGTCTGGTCCAATTGAGTGACAGTTGAGAGAGTAAACCCCTCCCACTCCTCTACGCATCAGACAAACTTTACCTTCGCGGGCATTTTGATCCACTTCATCTCGGAAAGCTGTTATTCGGAGAATAAAAGGTATGTTTTACGAGTTTTTAATGTATAAAACTATTACTGTAAAAAAAATGCAAAAGTATGCAAAATTCGGCTGTTCGCATTAGGTTTGAAAGTAACGTTACAATCTAGCTTCGTTAGCTTTGGATAGCTAGTCTGTAACGTTATGCCCACGTTGTTCTAATTTACAGCTTTTTAATCATTTAAACTTCCTTTTTGGTGAACATTTCCTCTGAAATGTGTGACTTGTGTGAGGAATTTAGTTTAGTAACTTACGCATCTTGATATTAGTTTAAGGTCGACACGAGAGCGTCGTGTCAAAAGCAAACATCCAGCATTTTTTTTTTATAAATACCGCTAATGTTCGGTGACGGAACTTAGATTTAAGAGTCTTTTAGACGAGAATGTTGTTGTTAAGAACTAAAATACGTGATTAGTGAAGGGTTGTTTTAACGTTTATAATATTATTTTTTAAGACTGCATTTCGCTTTCTGTACTAGATCCCACTCTTCTTTTTTCCCCCACTGACAGGTTGCAGAATAACAGCTAATATTAATGGATCATTCTATTCAAGAGAATGTCAACTGGAACTTGGATGTTTTCATAACAGGCTTAAAGGTAAACATTATTTAGGTAAAATGTTAATGTACTTCTCTATATGTTTATTATAATCCATTGTGCTCTGGGTAGGCCAGTTTCCTTACATTCTTCTCTTGTCTCTTTTTCTCTTTATAGATGAACAAATTGATAAAGAAACCCTCCTGCTGGACATCCACTTCCAAAAGTGCACGCCACACTGTTGTCTACAACTCCCAGGAAAAGAATCCTCTTCAGTAAGACTGCTCCGTGGATATTTTAGGTTAAGCAGTGCTGAAACCGAAAGAACTAACACTATTTAAAATGTTTTGTGAGTTTATATGAAGAGGAAAGTTACCTTTTTCACATCCATAACGCTTATTTATTTCTTTTTTTATAGAAAACTTGTGCATAGACTGATATTTTAACATATAAATGCGGTTCTATTAACAAGGGTTTAGTAAAATACTTTTTATAGTGTTTTGAAGTGTTAAGTTGTCTAACTATTTATATTTACTTGTGCCACTTTAATAACCTTGTTAAATGTATATGTTAAAATCTAAACTAATGTAATTTATTGAAATTAATTTTCTTTAAATATGTATAAACATACATTTCATCAAAGTGTTTTATATGCCATTTTATTGTTCATTGAGCATAACATATTGCATGTTTTTATGAATTCCTTTTGTCTTGCATTTTGATCCTTAATAAAACTATTGATTCTTACTGATGCCTCGAGTATTTCTCTGTGATTTTGTTATTATTATTTTTAAACATTTCGGGTTTGTTTTAAACCATCAATGTAATTTTTAAGCAAAAGTTGATTTAAATAAAACAACCCAGCATGTTGGGTCAAAGATTTAACCCAACTGGCTGGGTTAAAATAACCCAACGCTGGGTTTGTCCATATTTGACCCAATGTTGGGTTACCAAAATAACCCAAATTGGGTTGTTTTAACCCAGCCTTTTTTTAGACTGTAACCAACATTTCTTTAATGTGGATAACAAGAGAAAAGTTTGAAGAGTGTTGTGGTAAAATATTGACTGACAGCCTCAGTCCCAGTTCACGTGGTATGAATAGTGTCCATGGTGTGAATAGTGTTTGCCCTACTCAAAAATGTTCTCTTGTTTTCCAAGTAAGAAATAAATCATATGGATAAGCATGACATGAAGCTGTGTAAACTATTAACTCATAGTAGAATTAAAGAAAAAAATCATGAAAAAAAGTGATTCAATATACTTATGTTATGTTAACTAGGATTTTGTTCTTTGGTTTCATCTAGTTTTGTTCATATTTTTAACACATCATCACTTCAAAGTTCTCATAGAATGCATGAAAAGGGACAAAAGGAACACGATGGGTGTGAATACAATAGTGTGTCTCAATCAGGTCTACTTAAGGAGGAAGTGCGATGCCCAGGGAGTCAGCCATTTCCAAAACTGTGTCATTGTCAAAATTGCTCCAGCGCATTGAAACACACGGTTTCTAGAAATCCCAGAATGCACCATAAAAGCAAAGTTGCTTACTATAATTCTTTTACATAGACATTGTCAGATGTTAGTCATGTAATCATAGGACTAGTATGAAAAAAATGAGGACAAGGCCTGATTTTCTGCCCTTTCTGCCCAAGCCTGGTTTCACAGACAAGGCTTAGATTAAGACAGCACTAGGCATTAGTTAAATTAGGATATTTAAGTAGCTTTTTATTTTAAATGCCTTAGAAAAAACAGTACTGGTGTGAAATCTTGAGACAAAACAATGGCATCTACATTTTTTAAGATATGTCATTGCATGGTATTTTCAGTCACTACATTTTAGTCTGGGATTAGCCTTAAGCATTGTCTGTGAAACCAGGCATAAGAGAATTATCTAACCCAATGCACATGAAAGGAAAACAGTCCTGCAAACCTTTTAGTGTCCAACGATTACATACCCCCTATTATTTTATTTATATATTTTTTCATGTTGCAAATAAGTGTGCAGTAGGAAAAGAGAGCATTTCATTATCTCCTTCAGCAAAGAAGTGAAAACGTGACAACATCTTATTTCTGTGTCAGCCACCTAGTGCTTCGAATAGGAGGGACGAGCAGTGAAGTAAGCCGTTGGTTGCAATTCAAAACCACAAAGCAGTTTGATTGACAGGCGATCTGAGCAATTATAACGTAGGTATCATATGCCCCCGTGACTCACCGCCTTTTTGTCAGACAAACAAACAAGTCCAAAAAACCTAGCGAAGTAGAGCTTTGGTGATTTATATGAATAAAATAGCTCTTTAAATACTGCACGCTCACACTATAACGGTAAACGATCACGAAGTTATAACTTTTAAAAATCATTCTAAATTCAGGAGAATAGTGGAGTTCATGTCACAACTATACCAATACAGACACGAGACACAATATTGTTGGAATCATTAATGTACGAATTACAGACGGAAGCGTTCGGGTGGTGGTGTTTTAAGGCTGATATAATACTTATCGATATATTACTTAAATATAACGTTGTATGAGCAAGATGGCAAGATATGCTTTACGTCCCTGTGATGTGATGAGCGCACCTTCAGCCTTCAGAGAGCAGCATTTGCAGTTTCATTTGAAAGAAAAGACGTTTTCAGCGATGAAGTCGTAATGCAAAAGCTGGAATTTACGGTGTTTGTTGTATTTAACAAAAATTTTACAAAAACATTAAGACACCGATAGAGTGTTTTTCTTTTCTGTACTGAACTACTATTTAAAAGTTTACTTTCGTTTTCACAAAGAAGGATCAAAGCCGACCAAAACTCGAAGTAACTCGCTCTTAGGTTAGCTATACATCCATTTGTGTAACAGTAACGTTAGTTGTCTACTGCATCGTGCGAGTTTAGAATAAACGTAATGTTATCGTTGTGGACGCAAATATAGGTATAATTGTTGTTAAATTGTTACATCTCAAATCCTGAATGTACCCCTCGAATGCATATTGCAGACCTTTCTGTCTGAAATCGTTGGGTTATTGTTCCATAAATTCTTCACTATTTCCCCAGGGAGTGCACACATTTACACTGGGAGCGCATGGCTGATACCGAAAGCTTGTCGGACTTAGCAACAGGAACGGAGGGGGGCTGGGTTTTTCGAAGGTTCAATTGACTCAATTCACTAGGTGCCTCACAATTTTTTACATTGGACCTTTAGCATAGTATACCTTAAGTAATTAAGGAAGGAATTAACAGAAAAACATTTCAAAATATAAGAGGTGAAGAATTTAAAATAAAAGCATGAATAAAGCACAAAAGCCTTATAATCTTATAATCTTGGCAAAAAAACAATGGAGTAGCCTAGTTCAAAAGATGACACAGCCAATGAAAGTTGTTATTTTCTTAATTAGCATATTATCTTTGGGACGGGAAGAATTAGGACAATGTATCTGCAGTGAATCACTCAAGATTTAGTCTAAAAATGACTGATAACTGAATGCTATTAACAGCGTTGTAATGGCGTTCTGACCGTGTTAAAACTGAATATATGGGCAAACCCAATATGAGCTGGAACAGTAATGAAAGGAGCAAATTACGCCTGATGTATGCAGTTGCAAAAATGCCTCAAAGATGGCTGAGATTTTGATGAATGTCTCTAGAGGAAGGGAGGTGCGGAGTTCAAGGCTTAAGAGGACATTGCTCAAGCGGATGAATGCTTTTATTGTGCTCATAGCTACTTGCAAAAAAGAGAAATTGGACTGCACTGATTTAGGAGAAAATAAGTGAGCGAAATGAGAAAGGCACTCACGGACACACAAGTCTCCGCTTTCAAAGTACCCTGGGCAGCATTGTGAGCGACGGCGGTACATGGTCCTCACTCCGCGCCGGTACGCTGTCTTGTAGCTGGTCCTGAGATTGAAAACACAGACACAAAGGAAAGTATGAACATCAATAACCTGGCAGGTGAACTCCGCAAGGACAAAAGGACATTATGACATGCAGCTGGATGCCATTAGCTTTGCTCTCTATGTTTAATCCAAGCTAAACCCCAGAGCTGCATGTTAAGTTGGTGGAAAGGGAGGAATAAACATAATTAAAATGAGTTAAGGCAAAGTTTCTGTGTTAGCTGAAGGACATTTCCCTTCTGAATGCTAGATTCAGCACTGTGACTCACTAGGAGAGCAGCTTTTAGCCGGGACACTGACGATAAAGTCTTTAATGTAGCAATTAAAACCAACGTAATGTCTGATGACAGTCAAGCGGCCATTTCCATCGCAGCTCTGACCACTACAATCACGGATGGTAACATTAACACCCGGTAATAAAGACACTGGCACATCAGCATCTCTTCCGACACCTTGATTTTTATAAGCCTACTGGGAGAGTGCTGCTGGTTGCCATGGCATCAAATTGTGAGTAAAACATGTCAAAGGTCAGGGTCGTGCTCACCTGTGTCTGGTGCATTTAAACCAGTTGAGGATGTCGGTGCACCTTGTGTAGTAGATCTGGTCAAACGGATGGGCGTAGGACTCCTGAACGGTCACTGCATAGCTGAGAGAGAGAAAAAGATCAAGGAGTGTATCTTGTTAGATGGTTTGAATTATTGTTGATCGGTTGCATAATTATTTCTGATCTGAAAAATGCATAATAGACCGTTTAGTGGCAAGTTCCTATTGTGACAAATGTTTGCCTACAGACAGTTCAGTATAGCAACATTGTTTTGTCATTGGGGCATGTTGTCACAAATAGTTTCTTGGTTACAAATAGCTATTAAATATGTTAAGCTTTAGGATATAATATTTAAAATATTGCAATAACCTTAATCTTCCCTACAGATGTTCTATTATCCTTATATCCTTGTTATGGTTCTATTTAAAACTGTATTTCAAAATATTACAATTATATTTAATTTATAATATTTAAATAGTTGTCCTGATAAATATCTTCTAAATCTAGCTTTGTGTTAAACTTAAATAAAATACCTTCTCATTCACTTTAAAATAATTGCCAACAAAATGTCACTAAAGGTCCTAATATTATTTTTCAGAGTGGCAATGCTAAACCTCATTTATCTCTGTTACCTTCACTCCTCCCCTCTCTACAGGCAATCGTTCCTGCATATTTTTCATAACTGATAACAACCGTTACATATAATCATTTTCAGGCAACAGGGTCAGTCAATACAGATTGTTCTGGTCAAATGTATGCTGTTCTGCAACCTGTTTCATTTGTCCCTACTATCCCTTCCACACACAAACATACACACACGCACACACAACAGGTTGATAATAAAAACATCAATATCGGTCTTAGTATTTAGTGACTGAACCAAAAACCTGTACGCTTGTGTAACCAAATCAACACCTCCAAACACAATCCTTTAACTTCATTTAAAGTGGATGTAGTCAATACAACAACAAACAAATTAGAATCCAGTAAACCTTCAAAGGACACAAATTGAGATGAAATACGCATTTTGTGTGTTGCACTACTGATGGATCCAACGTCATGTTACAACTGACATCTTACAGGAAGTAAACATTCATCCCAATGCCCCAATAAATATATAAAACCATAAAATACTCAAATGTTTTATACTCAACTATTAATCCGTTTTCTTTTTTCTGCAAAACAACTTTATATGTCAAATAACAAAGAATCCAGACAATGATGCTTGCATAACATTTTTGAACAAGGCTATAGTAACTCTAGAGACACAAGAACCTGTTTAAAAAGAAAATTGTTTATATTGTACAATCAAGCAATAAACCACAAGAGGATGTGCATTAAATGTAAGTTTACTATGAGTAAGTGTTTTCTTGGGCACAAAGTGGTATCAGGTGGTGTATTGCTTTAAAGGGATAATTCACCCAAAAATGTAAATTCTGTCATTATTTACTCACGTCGAGTTGTTGCAAACCTGTATACATTTCTTTGTTCTGATGAACACAGAGAAAGATATTTGTAAGAATGCTTATAACCAAACAGATTTTGCCCCCCATTGACAACCAACGTAGGAAAAAATGCAATGGTAGTCGAAAGAGCCCAAGAACTGTTTGCCGCCCTACATTCCTCAAAATGTGTTCTTTTGTGTCTAAAATAAATGATAAAGTCATTTTTCCTACTATGGGAGTCAATGGGGGGCAAAATCTGTTTGGTTATAAGCATTCTTCCAAACTTCTTTCTCCGTGTTCATCAGAACAAAGAGAATTTATACAGATTTGGAACAACTGGAAGGTCAATAAATGATGATTTTGGGTGAAGTATACCTTTAATAAAACAGCGGTAATATCATTATAAAAAATACTATCAATAAGTATGTTCAATAAGTATTTCTGTTAATAACTGATGGAATAAGAGTTGCTAAGCAACAATATAGAATGGGCAGTCACCCATATAAACCATCTATTTTGTCAATTTTGTTTAAATTATAAATATACCATCAGGGAAATAAATGGAGAATCCTGTACCCTTATCAAAACAACGAATATTGCCAAAACTCATAGTACTCGAGCAATTATACACAAATAAACCAACGCACCGTTGCGATCGGCCTCTCTTTTGGCCAAAATATCTTTTTGGGCTGTTGGAGAAGCATATCTACACAGTGTGACTCCTGAAATAGATTAATGGAAGGTAAAATGGAGTTTAACACTAGAGAGTGCCTCCCTCTCACCTCTCCCAGTGGCTGCAGACATTAGGGTCATCTGGGTTGAGGCTCCATACACTGATAATGAGGCTTAGAACAGTCAGCACAGGCAGGGCTAATGGGTAGGTCCGCACCGGCCCCATGACTCCTCCTGAGAGAACGACAGTGAGAAAAAGAGTGAGACAGAGATAGAAAAGGACACTTTGTCCTTTAACATTCTTCTAAATTGGAGCGCTTGCACCAAGTGTGATGTCAGATTTTTTAAGAAGAATGTCGAGAAAAATTGCTCCAATGCAAGCATTCTGTATGTGCGTATTTGGGTCATTTATCAGTCACTATAATCACAATGCACATTCTAGTACGTGCACGCTTGTTTGTGTGTGTCTTGTAACCCTTAAGGGATATTAGTCCCGTGACACTGATGAAAAACTATTTTGGAGACCACACAGGGTGGACCATTTGTTAAATTGTCAAGATATTTCATTAGACTCATGATGGGAGATGAGCATGTGTGTGATGAATTGACACGACAGTGACAGATGTAGAAGGGCACATGAATGACACACTGCACAAACACGCTCTTGTGAAGCATGAAAGCACTGATTATGTTCAACTGCAGGGGGTGTTGTAGAAGGACACAAGTGAAAGAGTTCTTCTTGATTGTGGACCACACTCAATACCTACAGAAATGTTTTATACGAAAAACTACGCTCCTTTTTCTATTCTTGTCGACTATGATGACTAAAGGAAAAGATGGTTTCACCCATTAAGGAGGTAATTTTAATCACAATTGAGGAATCTAATAAACAAATCGAATCGAGTTGTGACTTCATTCGTCAAATCTTAATTAACCGACAGTGGCTGAGAATGCTTTTGTTCTATTTTAAATGAGTATGGAGTCTATCATCTTACAGAAAGCAGCTCCAATGGAAGACAAGGACTGAATCCCAAACGTTCAGACGACACGCAGCTCATGAGTTACTAGAATTTTCATTAATGATAGCCGAAGGGTGTGTAAACGCAACTAAAACAGGATCTGCAACCTTATTCTAAAGCTGTGTGAATATTCGCGACCTGATCCAATTTACAGTAAGGAAACACATTGTAACCGATGAACTTCAGATGTAAGCGAGCGTGTTTGCAATGACAGACAACCAAATCAACAGGCTTATATTCCATAATGATGGGTCTCTGTACTGGACGGCATCACATGTAGGACTAACCTGTTAACACGTTTCAAAGAAAGCACGCTGTGTTTAACAACATGGGCTTTCACACACTTGCCAATCAGAGGCTATTGAAAGGTGTTCACAGGTCATTCATGTGCGAGAGAAAATCAATATCTCTTTCACTTCCACTACATAACAGGTCATTCAAAAGCGAAGATTGAAGCCATGTTCATTTCTGCAAAAAAAGGTCATTTGTGCAGATATCCTTTACTGCGTGCGATTTCTACCCAGGATTCCTCCAGCTGTGAGATATCTCGATTATGGTGGGAGTGTTATGATAATGTACTGCTAAGCTGTAAAAACAGCCTATTCCTGTAGTGAATGCCAATATTATAGTCTGAATGTTAGATGAGGATGATCTCATTTCTATTTGACAGTAAACTATGCAACTGCATGGTACATTTGGGACACTAAAACGTACAATACCACTATCAGCATTTATTGAAAGCATCTACAAACGAATACCTTGTATGCGTAATATTTGAATGGCAATTTATAAATTAAATCTAAATGTGACTCATAAAAGTACTGTACATTTTATGCAATCGAATGTCATTTATCATGAAATATAAAATGCATATTTTAATTATCTTATGTGTGTGTGCACCCAGACTTTAGAAATAACACTATACACTGTAAAAAAATACTTTCTACATAATCTCACTTTGCTTTACAAAAAATAGTATTTTATATAAATTAAATAAAAAACAAGCTTGATATAAAAATCAACCGTAACGGATTTGTAGATCTCTAAAGTTGTTTATGACATGCTTGGCATTTTAGATGCTGCCAGTACTGTCTGTTTGTTTAACAGATCGCTTTGACTGGTCCCATTCATAAGTATATGTCTCCTACCCTTTAATCATGACCAATTCTAAGGCACGACAGTAACTAAGTGACATCAATAAAATATGAGTAAAGTAAAGCGACGCCTCATATCCAGATGGCAAAAGCAATACTATTTAAGGAATGATCAGACCTTTTCCGGGGAAGTGAATTCTATGCATTATGAATTACTGATTTTTTCACCGTAAGATCACTTGGCGTTTAATCAAAATGCATCTGCGGCTCTCTGTTTTCCCCACAGGCCTGCAGTGACTCTTGAGCATGAAAAGATCGTACTGTTCTCATGGCTTTAAGTAGAGTACCGTAATGAGGCATCTGACATCAAATTATTCCGTGCTTCCTCTTGAAGTGCAGGTGACTCTAATGAACACTGATTTCTAAGAATTAAAGCTATGTGGATCTGACTGGCATAATGGTGATTGTGAACGAGTGGAGACAGGAGGATTGAGGCCGGATCCTGGTTGGACTCACCTCAGACCACTAGCCGCAGTCCCCGGAGATGTCTGCTGTGGAAGATCACTGCTCGCCTGAACCAGACAACCCGAAACAGACGAGCTGGAGACCGGACAGATAATCAGACTCCAAGCAGAGAGAGGGCACCTGGGAGAAAGAAGAGATAACAGTGAGTGTTTGGAACAAGAGAGCACAGGAGAGCAAATAAAAGGTCTAAATGGTGAAAGAGAAATAAAAGATGGAGAAAGAGGCAGGAAGGAGAGATGATAGACTCTCAGGGAAAGGACTCGGGAGAGTCAGACATTAGGGGGATCCCCGGTGCAACAGCTGCTAAATCCCTCATATTAAATCTGAACCGCTCCTCGTGTTTGGAGGGGATGAAACATCAGACTCATTCACCTCCTGCTAACACACAAGGGTGAGAGCTTACATTACCTTAAGAGTACGAAGTGTCATTGCCTCTTATCTTCCAGCAAGCGCCACAAGAGCATCCTCGACAATAGCAAAACAGTACGGCCATTAACGACACAATGACAAGTACCGCCGGGGCTAACTAGGGGCCTTATATTCCTCAGTCTCATTAGGCGGATTTGCATTATGCCCACGTTGGGCCACAGGTCGTTCTCGGGGGTTCACGACGAGTTGAAAAAATAACATCACGGATGCAAACAAAAGTTGTAGAGCCTTTTTCTTTATTGTCAACTGGATTCATTATTTATTCTTTTTCCCCTTCAGATGCAGAAGAGGCCCGGCGGAGAGCCGCAGGCGAGGACACAGAGTTGAACAAGTGCAGCAAGACAAGTTAAAGGCACAGTGGATGTGACAGGCTGTCTGGTATTGACCTCTCCTCCACCTGTGTGGTAGACACGAACAAGAGTTCAGCAGTCAGAGTTCAGCATACTTTATGCGAGTATGTGAATGTAGATGTTAACACAAACCCGAATTTGCGAGGTTCTGGAATGACATTCATTTAATGATATAGGCATTTCGAGAAAACGCCATTAACCCTTTGAGGATTGAGGTTCGTTACCACCAGACCACCAGAAATCCGTTAAGTGCGCTCAACCAGACAATGCACTGGCCGAGCACTTGCGCCTGCGTTCGCGTACCTGGATAAAGTGATTCCAGTCTCACCCCTTCCGCGCAAAGAAATACCGGTCACGAACGGAGATGTGAAGGAGGTGCAATAACCCATGACTCCCTGCTCACAGCCTGCTCATGTTCCATTGGATTTACATAAGATTTTCTTTTTTTATGAAGAATCCTGAGGGGAAATTCTATGCACAACCACGTTCGAATTCGTCTGTTTATTAGCGCCGACAAGCCTAGGGGTGCAAAATGAAATTGCATATATTACCCCAATGAGGCCCTCAGGGGTAGAATGTATAGTCACATCACTGGACTCATTACAGAACATAATGAAGTGTGTAATTGAAAGCTAACTGAATGAAAGGTGAGAGTTAGAATGATCTGAAAGTGGAATTTCCATTTGAAAGCAGCTAACTCTGTAAATAATACAAATGAAACGCAGCGTGCTTGTATCTTTCTATAAGCAGACTTCAGATTACGGGGACGGAGACGGTGGTACATTTCTCAGCATCGCGAGCACATCAAGTGTTGAGTCAGGGAAACTGGTTGGAGGTTAATTGAATCACTATTAATCAAATACTATTAGTTTAAAAACAGCAGCCTTCAATCACACTTCATTGCTTCTGGATTGATGTTGGAATAATACCCCGAAGATAAACAGCTTAGCGTTAGTGAACGGCAAAATGCATTATGCTCTCCTGTTGGCATGTATTTCGGTATTACATGACAAGGATTATATAAATGGCAAGCGAGAGTATTTCACCTCAGACCGTGGAACTAATAAATGGAGCCACAACATTTTATCTCTCATTATGAAGTCTGTACACATAGAACAATTCCTTAAAACCCAGATCAATACGGTCGGCAGTGGTATGTACTTGTCCTGTCCTCTGCCTGCCCAACATTCACAATAGAAACAACATGTTACATTGTCTCTGGTTATCTGTATTTCACACACTGAACATTTTGTTCGTAAAACTCAAAGTCTTTGTTGGTTTCTTTTATTCTGCGCATCAGGGAGCATTTGTTTTAGGAGGAGAGATACACAAAAGAGAGATTCAACATGGGAGTGCTGTAGTTCACAGAGACGTAGTTTCACGTTAATAAAATATGTGAAATGTCGATGGTACGGCTTTGCCAGTCAGTGGTCCAGATTCTTGGGAGGAAAGGAGCATTTAAAATACTCTCCGTGCTCCCACCCTGTCAACCAAAGGAGACATTGACATGATTCAAGACACGCACGTACTGTATTAGAGCTCAATGCAATTAACCAACCAATTCCCTGATCCCCAGCATCTGAGCCCCAGAGTGACTGATGTTATGGGTCTGCTGGCAGCTCTCGCAACGATAAAGTAAAATCAAGCCATCTATTCACACAGGAGTCGTGACCGTATCTTAAGTTTATGTCAGCGTGTCACCATGCTTTGGTTATTTATCTCTATCTTCATTTAGGAGAAGCCTGTGTCCATTTACATATAATCATTGTGAAACTAATGCGATTGCTGACTTTGAAGTGAAGGATCAAACTGGATCTGCTGACAAGATACTTGTACTAAATAACGGATCATGGGAATTCAGTAGCGATTGATTTTATTAACAGAACTACCTGCTGCATACTAGGTGTTTTCAATTCGCCACAATGGATTTATAAGGTTCTATCTGCAATCTGAGAAGTTTTGAGATATTGAGCTTCCAAGTTTTTGAGTTCCACTTGCCTTTTTTTTTCGAAGTCCCAAAATAATAATACTAAAAAAAAACATAATAAAAACAACATAACTTAAAAGAAAAAAATCACATAATGTAAATAAGTTGTCACCGAATAAGAATATGTAAATAAACAATGACAAAAATGCTAGATTATCCCTGACGAAGGTCCTTATAATTCCAAGGTTTGTAACTCTAAAATCAGAAGGCATCATTAAAAGACAAACCAACAATTTTTTTCCATAAAAATTATATGTTTTTTTATATCCCTGACTTTGCATTACATTTGATACAATTGCCGATTGCAAATGTACTGTTTATATCTTTTAAACACCACAATCTAATACGAATATCAAATTTTGCATATTATGTATTCTGAAAGAAATGTTTGTGTTTGCAAAAAGCAAATTTAGTCTCAATGATACAATAGCTGCAAGAAACTTGTCAGCGTTCCTTTTAGACAATGTGCCAAAAAAACATTACAAAGTGCAAAATTCTTCTGAATGCCTTATGATTTAAAGGTCTGCCTTATTAAAAACTCTATACTGTATAAAGCTAAAAAAAAGAGGGTTTTATAAGAAGACACTTCTGATTGAGCTATAAGTTACATTATTAAGAAATATATAAATTCTATCATGTTACTGAAAAGTGGCTTAAACAGCAATCCAGACCAAAAAGAATCATGTGGTTATAATTTGTGGGTTTTCGAAAAACAACAAGGTACTGTGATAATTACAAAAAATGTTAGTTCTCAAAGTTCACAGACTTCATCTCACACTCACCGTGTTTGTGACCCTGTAGTATCTGACTGCTGAAGATAACCTTGTCTTATTAGGAAACATTGCGCCATTAAGAAGGCCATGATCTGTTAAATTGGTCAAATTGGTCTATCTGATCTAGTGTGCGTGAGTGCGTGAGTGTGTGTTTGTGTGTTTACCTCCAGCAATGATATCTTTCCTTAATATAGTAGGTTTTAATCTGTCCTGATTTAGTGACATCAGCAAACAATCTTAGCAAACTCTAGTCTCAAGCAATGCCAAAGGGCTTTTAAAAATCCTAACAATATTCACCAAAGGGGCAGGGCAAACAAATACAATCAACATATAAACCAATCTGTGAGATCAGCAGTACCCCTGGATGAAGTGAGTGTGGATAAGAGAAAAAAAAAGTGGAATTTAATTCTGGGCACATGGATTATTCATGTGTCGACCGCTGATCATCACAACGCTCATAAATCAAACAATGTGGCTCGCTGCACCATCACAGAGTCCAGTAACAGCCTGCTAATCTTAACGTCATTCTTTATCACTATAACCTTTCCTTATCCACATCCTACACCTCAGGACAGAACTATGTGAGACGGGACATTCTCCTCATCCTGATCTTTTTTAACCTGTTTATGCAGGAAATGATGCGAACTTTATCTCCTCGGCCATGCTGTGTGCCGTCTAAATCCTCCAACCATCTAACTCTTGTGATACTTTATACATACTATACTTTTATATCTGTGTGACACCGCATGCTGATATCACAGTACATTAAAAACGTACAAGCTTCACTGGATTTATCTCTGCATGTTGATATCAGGCATAACAAAGATGTTTTCTTAGCATGTGCTCTTTCGAACTTTATAATGGTACGGTTACGTAACCTTTGCTTTAGCACACGGGTTGACAAGTGTGTTGGTGCTGCATGTGACAATCCCTTACTGTTCACACTGCAAATGTGATGTGGTTTCCAAATGCACTTCGCGTAATCAGATCACAAACCATTTTAGACCATGCATACACCTGTATTTAGTACCAACTTGTCATATCCTTAGACAACAGGACATATATAGTACTAGTATAGTACTGTTATGGTGTAACGCCTCAGCCCACGTAAAACCTAACAAATCAACCGAGAAATTTGCTTGAGAACAAGTGCAAAAAAGCAGTGAACAATTATCTGACTCGCTTGAAGTTGAAAGCAAAAAGAAAAGATGAACGTTAATGAGGGATATATATAACAGCATACTGCTTGTTAATGTACCTTGTGTTCATTAGTTTCCAGCATGGCACGCCCTTTCTCATGTCAAACACACCATGTGCCACACTATTAATTAGATTTATTCGAAGTAAGTAACTGTTTCTTGAACTCAATGCTGTGTCACGATTTCTGTTCGAGCCTGAAAGAGACATGAAGTGGAAAACAGGCTTAATTAATCACAATAAAATCACAAAGATGTCAATAAGGTCACATTTAAGCCTCAAAAACATTTGTTTATGTTTCCTTTCACGGTTACTCTATGATAATGACTAACACGCAAGTTATTGACTAGTCTTTGTATTGTCATAATTTTCAAACCCACTCAAGGTAAGAGACCAGCATCGCACTCCCTCGGTCGGAGAGCAACAGCGGGGGCCACTTATTTCCGAACCGCCCCCCCACCGTCAGGATCCAACCTAGCTTGCCACTTCCCAGTCACTTATTAGTCGTATTATAATAGGATCATATGCATCTGGTGCATGTCATCTTGCAAATTAGAACAAATTAGTGTTGTGTCGATGAATAAGGTGGTGATACGGTTGTATATGAAACACCTTCACGCTTAGATTACATGTATGAAAGTGAGAAAGGGAAATAGCTCTAAGGGTCCAGTTGCAGCGCCCCGAGGCAATGCATGTGAAACAAGGCGATCGGTTATTGTTTTATAAAGCGGAAGACCTGTGTTAACAGAAGAGAGTGACAAGGAAGAAAGGAAACAGGGATGTGAGCCGGGAGGGAGGCAGCTTGCCGTGAACTGCTGAAACAACATCATGGCTGCCAGGGCAATTTTACAGCCCAGTGGTTTCACACCTCAGCCGTCGCCCTTCCTACTCCGAACATCCAAGTCCATTCTGTGTCTTCATTTATTTGGTGTCAGCGTCCGAGGACGCGAAAGGCTGGCGCGGATCGGAAGCCCGTCCCAGATGTCTTCGGATAAGTGGTGTGTGAAACCGACGAGAGAGCGGAGGGAGAAGAAAAGCATTATTCGGCTTGCCAAACCCGTGCTACGGGTGACCCTCTCTTCCATTCGACGAATCATTATTAATGAGCTTTGAGCACAAAATACACACCCGGATCAGCTTTGGCACATTTACTTCAGACTTGATTTAAGTGAAGCTGTCCATCTTTGCTCAGTCCTTGTAGGCCAGACAAATGCATCTAAATCTAAATGTCCGGTGGAAAAAAGAAAAGAACTAGACGACTGATCAATGGTGTCCCTCAATGTGGAGGCCAATCTTTACAATTGACTGAAACACGACATTTCCGGGACACATGATGAATCCTGAAATGTCTTTTTCCTTAACTTTGACTTTGTCAAGGTCAGACTTGTATTCTTATGGTATATTAAAATGAACTGTTGCCATTGCGTCATCATCAGGGAAGTAAAAACCTATCATCATGACATGAGCGTTTGAAATATGGCTTTATGATTGGGGTACTTAGAAGAATAAGGATAAGGTTGATGTCTTCCTGGCTTTACAGGGTTGACATGTTCATTCAATCTACCCAACCAAGACTATTAAATATATATGCTCAATTCACTGCGAAGTTCTCCTTGACACTGTCCTTGAGCACCACACAGAGAAGTCTTTGGAAATGATAGAAGGTCATGCCGAGCAAACTCAACTAGAGAAACAATTCATTTGATCATTTTGATTTTTATAATTGCTTGTATGGAGAAACAAATACTGTAAGTAACTGTGTTTTTCAACTCAGCTCTCAGTCAAAAATGGACAAATCTAGCTGTTGGGTTAAATTAACCAAGAAATGTTATACACAACAAACCAGCATTTTGGGTTGAGGCAACCTTACATGGGTTCATTTACAACACACAGGTTGGGTTCGTCTCTTTTTGGCTCAAAAATGGGAAAATAAACCCCAGCATTCTTAAGAGTGTACTTAAATGATAATGAAAGCCAAAATATTGAATGCCATCTATGAATATTTACTAATAGACTGAGAAGTAGAATTTACAGAGTAATAAGAAATAACATAAAAAAATGTGTAGGTCAAAATTTGTACAAAAATATATAATTTAAATTGAAAGTGACTGGTGAAAATTACTTTAATAAATAGCAGCAGCATTATCATTTTAAGGTAGAATCAGGTTGTATTTAGTTAATGCATTAGCTGAAGTGAACTTACAAATAACAAAGTTTATTAGTATTTATTATAATAATTGTTCTTATTAGTTATTGCCAACATATCTGTTCATGCTAGTTCACTGTGCCTTAATCAAGGTTAACAGTTACAGCTTTCGATTTTAAAAATGTATTCGTAAATGCATGAATTAAAATGAATAAATGCTGATATTCATTATTGTTAGTTCATGTTAGCTAGAATAAAATGAACAAATACAACCTTATTGTAAAAAAAAGTACTTTCATACAAAGATTTGTAAGCATGTTAGAATAATCTGTTGACTTTAGCCACCTCCAAAAAATATGCACTGTTACTTTGTGTTCTTTCTCCAAACTTTGCATGTCTGTTACTCGGGAGCAGTTTCCCAGACAGGGATTAAAATAAGTCCAATACTAAAATAAACGTTAGAGCAGTCCAAACTGAAAACAACTTGCCTGATATATCTTAAAATACATCAGGGCCATTGTGTTGTCTCAAAATGCAGACAAGTAATTTTATTTTGTAAGGCATGTTTGTAAAAATGTTTTAATTATACTAATTTAAATAACGCTTAGTCCTGGTTTAAACTAACACCTTTTGGGAAACCTCCCCTAGAAGAATTAAAGACATAATTTTAGATTCCAATTTTTGACAAAATTGTCTTTTGGCATCTTTATATTTAAGGCCATACATGGAATGCAATCCTAGAAATATTGGGAACTCAATATGGACCTATTAGTTCGATATGGAACTCTGTGCACGTTGTAAAATTTAACCCAAATTCGATGTTCAAACCAAATATGGGCTCCCTAAAGTCAACAGGTTCTTCTAACAAACATATCAATCTCGGTGTAAAAAAACTAAAATAATAATGCTCCCAGTTTCTGAATCATCTGGCTCCTAATTTTAGTTGAAAATAGTGGATTACTCCATAAACATTCATCCATTTTGTCTATGTTCATAATCAGCTTTCGTCATAAAGAGAATTATAGAAAAATCGTCAAAATTATAGCCAGAGAAGTTGTAGTTGTAGTTTTAACACTAAATTATTCTAGAGGGTTATACAAAAACTTCTAAAAGAAGTAAGTGCACGAAACACACCCAGGAATTCATTCATACTGTATGAATCTAGGTAAATGACATGCAAAAACACAAGGCTTTATTAGAAATCGATTTACTTCATGCACAGAAGGAACATGCCAAAAGAATCATCTGAGGAACATTATTGCAGTGTTGTGCGACGCGAGGAAGCACTATTAATCTCGCACCTTTCCCCCTCACCGCGGATCCTTCCGCAAAGGTCATTATGAGGGGTCCCTCACCGCACACAGGCAAACAAATGAGCCATTACCACCATCACTCAGGCTCCAATTAAGCAACCCATGCAGTCCCAGCTCCTCACAATCACTGCCAATTAAAGCCCAACTGTGTAAATTCACACACCACTAATTACATGAACGTGATCGAAGTTGGTGACATTCCTCTCTGAAATTAATTTCCAATACTCTTCAAAATTAACAATTAAATTTAGTTCACCCGGGGTACAAGCCATCCTGCACATTCAGGCGCCTTAAAAAACTTTTAAAGGCTTAAAAGTCCAAATTCCAAGAGTATATTTCATGGCAAAGTGCAATAGAGCGAATTAAATCAAAGCAAATGTGACTTGTCTAGGTGTGAATTGCGGCGGTAGCAAAATGTTAACGGCAGCAAAACACTATGGCAGTGTTAAATATTTTATTAGAAATTATTAAAGCTTACCTTAATATCTGGATTTCTTGAGGTGGCCCATACACATATCACAGTATATTTAAAGCTAAGCACCGTCAGATTTTGCACAATAAACTAACTCCAGTACAGCTCTCCAACTCCACACATAGAGGTGATGGGACAATCTATGGCTAGCCTCCCATGCCCCTACCCCAGACTCCGCTGTAAAGATCTGCTCCGTTCTTATGTTCTCATAACCAAGACTAATAGGAGCAAAACTGGCCTGGTCAGAGATCACTGAATTATTTATATGACTGGCAGGTGTTGTTGATAGGGCAGCTCAGGCCCCAGGTGTGGCTTTAACAGCTCTCTGTTCATGGCCTTGCCTATAGCGGCCATTGATTGCCGGCTAAACATCCGCTGCTGAATAAGCAAAGGAGCTTTACATAGTGGTGCATCGCACCAATAACACTACACATCCATCACCGCTCATGACACCCAACGGTGTAGTGGGAGCTGGAGGGGGCGGAGCCCAGTGCCCCTACCTAACCCAGACTTCAGAGATGAAGACAAAAGAAGAAATGACATTCAAACGGGACTCTTCAACATTATTGAGACTAATCTAATATCCCACAGTGCTCTTGTTGACCGCTGGCTACGAGACATGGATTTTGAGTATAAATAAAAAAAAAGCTGTAATAATAAAGAAGGCATCTGCCACGCACAATACTGTGGCTTGAATAGGGAGCCGCAGAAATTATGTGCTTTTGTAGGCCAACCCGGAAGTTAGCGCTGCAGTGGTTCCTTCGATCGAAAGCCTAAGCATTTTTCCAATCGCCTTTTGGAAGATCGCAAAAAAATAAGCTTAAGGATTACGATGTTTACACGTAACAACATTTGTAACTTTTAAAGCCGAAATACAATCACCAGAAGCTAACATGATGCTATAAACAGACCACACTATACGTCACAACAAGTCTCCGACAACTCTTTCAAACTTTATAAAAAAAGTGTTCCCTGGTAAGCTATTACTCCGTAAATGAATCCGTAATCTATGTTTTTAGAGATTTGTGCCCATGTTGCATTATTTATAATATGTATATGCGCGTTGGCGTCTAACATCCCCGCCGAAGAAAGTAGTTGCTTTTAGCAAATTGTCAGCAACCGCCGTTTTTAAGACACAATAAGGCTTTAAAAAAACTCGCTTCCGGGGTTTGCATACAAAAATACGTCATCTCTACTGCCCCCAATAAAGAGGTCTGAATGAGATGGACATGTTTTTTTTTTCAAAACTGAGCCAAGTAAAGTTTATGACATTTTAAACTCTGAATTTTATTCCAATACTCCTCTGTGGTTAAGGCTCTGTGGCTATGTATCGTGCATGAAGCTGTCATGTGGCAGGGCAAATATCAGCGTCAACACACACACGGTATCACAAAGCATGGAAGGAATAACAAAGCTGTAAAATTGACTGTAGCGCTACATACTATTAAAGGTCACAGTCGGGCATTTCTCAGAATCAACTGCCCTTGGCATATCAAAATATACTGGCATGAACGTCCAGTGCAAGATTTCAATCGCAGGCGACTCATCATACAGTTTCTATGTGTGAAGAGAATACTAAGCATTAGGGCTCTGTTGGCCGCATATCTGTATGTAAGCACCGCTGCTGTTCGATTTTTTTATTTAGGAAAATATAATTGGCTGTACAGAATGCTGATAAGCGCGTATGGAACTGGAAGCTCATTATAATGCATCTGAAATATTAAAACCTCACACCAGTTCTTTGTAACAAGCTCTTGTTTCATTAAAAGGGTTGTAGCATCAGTTTGTGAGATAATGGAAAAGTGTTATTTCTCAGACCTTTGGAATGCAACAAACAGACGGCGTGTTCTATGTTTCAGGTTCAATCGAGATGTCCCAGAGCACTATTGTCTGGCCTGGGACAGGACAGAAGGAAACAGTAAAAGCAATTTCCACCCAGGTGATCTAGCCACGGGGCCCCAGCAGGGTTTAGACAAGGAAATTAAACTCCACGCTGGTCCTGCTGCTCAAGAACTCCAGTCAAATGAACAGGCAATGTGCAGTCTTTTACCATTTCACAGAGAAAATATTAACAGAATAAAGAAAAAGGTCTCCTGCAGGGTGTGGAGTGAAGCGGCTCACGCAGAATCACTAATGTCTTCCCTCCTGAGTGATGGAGACGTCTACGGGTTCAACTCTAACGACTCCCGGAGACTGTGCAGAGAATAGTAATCTACCAATCGTGCTACCCGTACTAGAGGAGTGAGCGGGCTGGGTTAAAAAAAACAGTATGGCGAGTTCAGACACAGCTACAAGACTTACCCATCACTCAGTGCGAGTACACAAACCCTTCAATAGTATGCCACTGAGAGTAGAGATCCACCGCTATTAAAATTCTGCCTGATATCAATAAAATGATCGTTACTTTTTTGTTATGGCAAGTAATATAAAATAATGACATTTTCTCTGAATTAATAAAACACACTTAAAGCTATAACTTCATATGCTACATGATATATGCTACAGAATTCCATATTCATATACTGTATACTGACATATACTGAACGATGGAAAAATATTGTTTGCTAAAGAAAAACAACACGATTGTTTTGCATGGATGCAATGCAAAATATTTTTGATTCCTGACCCAGTCTGTGAAAACCAATAATTATGAGAGAAACCAGCATCAAAGTTTGATTTCAACCATTGATTTCACTAAAATTTCAAACGGTCAGTCAATATTAAAGATTATTTTTTAACAACGGTTATATATTTTGCAGAATGTTCTTGACATTTTGTAGAGTAAATCAGGTAGGCCATGCAAGAAAGTAATTTTCTTTTGTATCCATTATTTTTCTAAGATAAATTTAGTTATTAAAGAAATTCTGCATTTAAATGAAGAATTATTAAAGCTTATATTATTTTTGATGAATTTCGAATGGACGTTTTATTTGTATGCACACAACTCCATACATGTGGACCTATTTCTTTGTACTTATCAATCACTATGTCTTCATGTTTCAGAACTGCATGATGACAAAGGCACATCTAAAAACAGGTGCAAACATAAGTCCACAATCAAATCTCTACTAAAGGTAAAATCAATATCAGCCAATTACTGTTCCTGATATATTGTGCATGTCTGACTAAGAGCTGCACTAACTTAGAACCCTGCAAACCGAACACAAAGCACCGTGAGGAACAGAGCATCACTCTAGGATAGTCTTACCCTTCAGCGCATCCATTAGGATGTCTCACAACTAGATGGATCTATGCTAGACTGGGCTTGTTTAGATCTCTCCATTGTAAGCATAGGGACAGAAATAGCTTAAAGCTAAAAAGCATAAAGTTAATGGGGGACACACTCTGGGGATTTCAATGGTAAATTATGACTCTATAATATACATTTCGGGGGCAGTCTTGGTTTACAGTAAAGGGTGCATGAAGTCCTTGGGCTATGGTGCTCATAATGGGCACCATAACTGGAAGCCTGTATTGTTAATGAATAACCAACTCAATCCAAATCCAAAATGATGCAATAATGCCGAAGCTACAGTGAAGCCAACAAACAGATGGACTGCTTCAGCCAGGTCCTCAATTTTGCATTAATGTAACCTTTCAATATAAGGAACGATTTCCACGCATGATAATTTGACCCCCGGCCACTTCGATTACAAAACATAGCCCTTCAATGAACTTTATTTATTTTGTGTGCCCATGATGAATCCTCATAAGATGTGTCCTGCAGCAGGATGACTTTTTTCGAGAGGACGTCGGGCGGGCAGGGCAGCTCAGGAGAGGGTCTGTATGGTGATACTTCTCTGATTGAGATAAGTGGCATATGTAAGCAGGACCATCAGCAGTATTTGTAAAAAGTCAGTGGATTCTCAAGGGAGAGCCGCTTGTCATTACAACCGCTCGGAAAAGACCTGATGAGTGCATTATTCAGCAGCCAGCAGAGCCGCAGCAAAGAGGTGTGGAGTTGGCATCGGATGGACAAGCACTATTGAGCCTTTCTATAAGCTCACATCACTGCTTGTTAATTAGCTTTGCTTAAAGATGCTCGCCGACGATCTTTATTAGATTCTATTCTCCCTAGTCTCCATTGAACTCATAGGAGCTTTTGGATTTGTGATCCCTCCCTCACTGTGGTTCCTGAAAACTTTGTCAGCATTAACCAGAATTCAGCATCTTACCCTGAATCCTCGCCTTATCAGTTGTCAAAAACTTCTTTACATTAAGTGCAAAGGTCACATCACCAGCTAGAAACCAAACATGTAGGGTTATGGATATTATATTAAAAGCGCTGCATAGTACAGGTTGAACTTAATCACTACAGAAAGTCACAATTAAATGCAATTTAACGTGGTCCCGATGCTTAATTATATTAAAAACTGTAATAACCTGATATTTGAACCGCATGTGATTTTAAGAGATTGCAATTTTAAGACCACTTTAACAATGTTGACATTATATAACACATTGTGGATTTTTTGTTAGTTTTTTTTGTTAGTTGACACTTATTTATTACAATATAATGTTTCATTATATTATATTAAAATGAAAATTCAATTTCGTTTCTCAGATTCAGATTTTATTAGTTCACACAAAGATTTTAAACCAGAATGTTGACCATTCTTTAACAAAATAAGAAATGTCAATAAAAATGTTTTGGGGAAAAAACTATCATTTGAGTATCAGTTTCTTATTTTCTTTTTTTTTAATTTCATGATGCAATCGCAATCGTAAACCCAGTATCGTTTATCGTATCGAATCTTAAACCACTACTTTTACATTTGCATTAATATACCTCATACACCAACAAATCCTAGAGGTGCTCGTATCTTTACTCTAAACATTTACATTTATTCATTTAACATACGATTTTATCCAAAGCGACTAACTAGTAGGGTGCAGTGGGCAACTATCAATGCAGAGCAAATGGGCGTAAGGTGCCTTGCTCAAGGGCACTTCAGTCATTTCCTGGTGGCACAGAATTGAACCGACAAACTTCTGGCTACGAGTCCAACTCTCTAACCACTTTGCCACAACTGACCATCTAAAGGTTGAAAATGTTCAAATACTCCTGAACAAACCTGTCAAGTCTTGCCTAAATACAGCATATAATGTATTTGATCATTTAAAAGCTATTTAAGCAAGGTTGTGACTTCTCCTTGAATGGCTGATTTTATTTGACACTATTGTTGTGGTAAAGAAAACGTCTTTGAACAGCTGTCTAAACAATTTCCTCCCTTCACGTGTGCAGCTGAACGAACCCAATGTAAAGGATTATTTGATTATTAATGAGTTTTGGACTGTAGCAAATAAGCTGTTCTGCTCCCATGAGATGTTCTCACCATGTCGCTTGTTCTGGATTCAAACATCATAATTACAGACCTTTTCATTCTATTGAAAGAACGCAGTTCCAATCAATAATAAAGTGACTTATGATCTATGCTATTCAGTGCTGTACTGAATTAAAAAAAACACAGTGGAGGGAAACGCAAACAGAGTGCATTCTACTATATCAAAACATTTACTTTCTTTTGTATGTTGTTGGTCTAACATCAGTTCAAATTGTATATGTTTTTTTTTATAATTACTCACAAGAACAAGAATTCATGTCTTTTTAAGCATATTATATATTCCTGTGATACTAAAAAGCTATGAAGTCTGTCCCTCAAACAGTAACTATAGTCTGTTGTAATTAAGCCTCTTTTAGATGTTCTGCTTAATTAAATTGAGGAACTTCCTCTCTGTGGAAATGTGAACACTTTCGGTTCTTTGGTGAACAGAATTGTTAAGAAAGCATCTGAGACCAAGTATTGACACAAAAACCTTAATTGTATAAACACATTTGACATGTCGAGGCAGATAATGACATGCAGTAATGTAGCACTGTACAAGTGTTGCGGCCTGAAGTCAATGGACAAGCATGGGGGCTGTTAGAAAGGTGTCCTCTATGTATACCCCATACAGAGGGAATGAGAAACATACATCAAGGTTTTCAATACCAGAGCAGAAAGTGACCAAAGAAGGGTCTGCTAATGGCTTTATATTTTTCATTAACATTTCCTAGTGCTACAACTATGGCCCCCGGGTATTTGTTCAATGTATAATGTTCAATAGGCTTTTCCTAAAATAACATCTATCAGGGAGCTCATTGAGAAATCAGCTTGATTTGCAGAATAAAGGTCAAGGCTTATACAACATCATTTAGGGTACCGGAGCAGCACTGTTAATTACATATAATGAGGATTAGTGTGTTAGGCCAAATGTAAGTGACTGACAGCTCTAGTCCCTATTCGCTTTCATGGTATGAAAAAGAACCATTCGTCGTTCTTGAAAATTCATAGAAATATGGAATGAAGGTACGTAAAAAATCAAAATCAACATTGTTAAATATAAAAACTATAAAACTCAATTCAGTCAAATGTTAAAAAATCATATTCATGATAAAGCTAAGTTTAAAAGAGGAATGACTTCAGTCCAATTTTCCCTGTCCATTTTAATTTCATGTATTATCTTTTTTACTCTAATTGCCCACTACTACATTCATCATTTAATGTTGAGGTTTGCAAAGGCAATCTGTTTAATATATCTACATATTCTCACAATCTTATACGTTTTTAATTGCCCCCACATTTTTTATAACAGCTTTTTATACTGTTTCAGCAAAGACCAGACACTTTTTGATGATAATTATCCTCTTATAAAGTGAGCTTGGCAGTGGGTATTAAGAGATAAATCTCAAGAGCACTAAAAACAATCTTATCCAATTCATGACATTGTGCACAATCATACACAGCAACATAAACAATCCCTCAACTCTTCTACTATCTGTATATCTATTGCATCTTTTGTGAAGAATTGTTTGAATATCTCTCTTTATATAAATTATAGGTCAAAACTGACATTAGAATGGACACTGATAGGAACTAAGAAAATGGAGGCTAAGAGCGATTTGGAAGAGGGTCACAACACACCAAAGCCATGTTATTCAATTTCCACAGCAATTTGTTGATCACTTAAGACCACGCACACACAAAGCATCTGTGACAAATATCCCACAAATGTCTCAACACTCAAAACGTCCCTCCTAGTGTTTTTCAGACTTCGCCATGAATCTTTTATCTGATATTTGCATCTAAATTTCTTTCCCCCCCCGAGTTCCCTGTATACACTCCAAAATGACATCAAGTATAAAAAGGGCAACAGCTTGTGATTGTAATGTGAGATTTATGTTATTGCCATTACATTTAGCCAGACGAGTAAAAAATAAATAAGCCTTTTGTATCAGAATACTAAAACAAAAGGATGCAGCTCATTTTCTGCATTGATCTGAGCCAGCGTAGCCACAGAATACTAATGAATTCCTAATTTGAAAACTACATCTATCCCCTGGATTGCCAGAACCAATACCTGACCAATTAAAACAAGTCTCATTTATTAAAAAATCTTCAAGTTTAAATATTTGAGAAATGTGCAAAAGCTCCGAAATTTAAAACAGAAATGTCATAAACGTGTATTTGATTCACAATATAAATTGCAGAGCAAGCAGCGAGTTGATGCCCTTCGTCTATGGGAATGCAAGCAACTATTAGCATTGTGCAGCGAGTGTTCCTTCATTAATCAGCACTAATTAAGACTATTGATTGAAGCAAACATCAGGATTTCCAGCTGAAAAGGTTTACTAGACTGTACACTGGAGAGGCTACAGGCAATGGCAGAGCACTGAAAAGACCCCCAAAAAACCTGTCTATGCCCTTGGTTCAGACTTCACTTTGCAAAACAGCTCAGAAAATTAAAGCACAAATCGGCCTGCTTTCCTGTCATTAAGTGCTGTCGGGACAAATCAGACCTCACAGACCACTGGTGCTGCACAAAGCAGCGGTGAATTCTCTGCTTGTTTTGAGCCTCCGGTCTCTTTCGCACACACAAATGCACGCTTGCACAGAGGTTTGGCTTCACAAGTGTGTCCCGGCACTCAAAACAGAACGCAAGGTCATATTCAACTAGAGGTACAAGCAGTCAAGATCCTCAAGCTTTCTCATCATTATACTCCGATTTCTACTTAATCACAAACCATGCAAATCAAGGACATCACTTATTTGGATATTATTGCTGTTAGATTGTATCATTATGTCAATTGGAATCAACATCATAACCAAATATTTTCTGATCACCAAACCATCGCTTAATTAAACTAAATAATAAACATGAAATTGTACACTTTCAGCTTTGAAACCTATTAGCAATATACATACAAAATACAGTATATTTATATAGACGAAAACAGTAAATACAGGGATTAAATTCTGAGAAACACAGCAGGCATCTAATGAATATATCTATCTATAAATAACGAATTCTCAACAAGACTTCTGTTTAATTAGGCTAAGAGCTCACGACTGGAAACAAAAGCTGCATTACTGTATTGGCAAAGTGCAGTTATGACTTTTTGACAGATGGCTGTAATGCAGTCTAGGCAAGCCGACTAACCGACTACACATGAAAACATACTCCAAGCTTTGCAAGACAGAGGAGAAAACAAATCTTTAAAGTCTTGGTCAAACAAAACTGTGAAGACTCATAATGTTACACCACATTTTGAAATGAATGCAGGTTGAATCCAGGCTTTTTTGTCGATGGTTTTAGAAGCGTATCGATTCGACATCTTAATAGCATCAGTTTGCAATGAGGAAATGTCACCAGGGCTGATGTTATGAGACATAAATCAACAGCCTGAGAAAACAACTACAAAAAACATGAAGCCAAAAACCCTGGAAACATATCTGTATGTAAAAACTCAGACAGAAAGAAAGTCCACAAAATTTCCATAAGGTTAAAAAAAAAAGAGCACAACTCACAATAATTACAAATAGTAGGATGTACTACTAAGAAAAAGTATACAGTGATTTAAAGAAATGTAATGATAAACATTGATTGGCCAATTCATATTTTTCACAACAAATAATTGAGTGAGATGTTGTTGTTATAAATCAATATTGACTTAATTGTACTATGAAAATAATACTCAATACCTTCTAATATATCTTTTTCATATTTACAGAACAGAACAGAACGTGTGTGTTTGGTTCTGCACAGGGCAGAACGCTGGCAGATTGCCTACAGTTTACTCAACGGAGCCATCTAGTGGCCGACAAAAATGTTAAATCAAAAGTAATGAATGGAGAGACGTTCCAGTGCGACCTGCGCTATAAATCCTCAGTTTCGTCTCCTTTCAAACTGTTTATGTCTTATATAAAAAAAGAAGAGTAATTCCCCTCTTCACGTTTAATTCCCCTACAAATGTGCCAATCTCCATTAGCATGCACAAACATCAGTTAGTGTTTAACAAAGACAGCGTTATAGTTATTGAGCCGGACTTTGTCAAACATCAACACATTACGAGTTCACGAGTAATCTGTCAATGTTAAATCTACCATGATTTACTCTTCCGTGCAGCCATAGCTGGAGACAGATATGAGTTTGGCTAATTGACATTAATGTCGATTTGTATACTGCTATATCCGACAACGCGATATGCTTTATTATCCATCTAAAAACAATCAAATAAAAAAAGCTCAAATGAATGAAAACACCAAACAAGCCTTAGTTCACAGGGTGTTGGACCCAATTCATCAACTTTGGCTGTAAGATTTAAGAAATTCTTCCACGCTTATAAATAAATAATATAAGCTACTGCAGCGATGTAGATTGACCAAACTGTCAACATACATAATCGATCCTTTCACCAAAATGAAGCTCAATATATAAAGGCTATTGAAGAGATATAAACGACCAGTAACTGTAGAAAAATCGAATTAATTGAAATATGACTATCATCTTTACTATCGAAACAAATAATAAGAATACATCATAATTGTTTATAAATGCATTCACGTACGTCTAAATTAATCAATAAATACGTATCCTTAAACATAACGCGGAGCTTAAAACTTGAATAACACAAAACATAATGTTTTCTCTGTACATACGAGCAAAATGATCAGATTAGATATAAAAAGCCGCAAAACTGTTATAACTTTCATTAACCGATCGGCAAATTCACAATACGCATATCTTCAACAAGTCATATATTATAAGACACGTTACACATACGCTAATGACTTATCAAAAAGCGACGTACCGTCTGCAGCTCTGTTTATTTCTCCTGCCTTAAAATCGCTTCGTGGTGATGTCCCATAAGCCTTTTTTAACAATCAAAGTCTCCACTTTGCCGCAGGTTACTTATTGCACACTACATCAGAAAGAGTCGAGCAGTGCATTTGATGAAATTCTCCGTACTGTTATTCGCTCTCAGACCCGTGTTGACAGAGCGCAGCGCGCTACACTTCATCCTCTCCGGGCGACACTGTTGCTGATGACTGTCTGCCTCTCGCGCGGCCACCATTTAAACTCGCGTGACGTCACTGCGCATGCAAGCGTGCAGTAAACACAGTTTATCGTTCAAGTTTTACGCAGACAAAAGAATTATTAATAACATCTCAGAGGATACTTAGTAGACTACGTAAGAAATGTGTTCTTATTTTTGGTATGCTGTTATGCATAAGTTATGTATGCATCCATTCTCCTAAACCGCTTGCAGGGTCGCGGGAGGCTGGGGTGTCTTGAGCTGCAGGCTGGGTACACATTTGTTAGTCAGTCAAGGTATAACTTTTTGTGGAATAGCAAAAATATAAATATCAAAATACAAAGATAGAAAAGCATCTTTATTGTTTTAAGGAAGCAGGTCGAAACAGCATTCCCAGTCACATAAGCTGTATATGATAAAATATTATTTAACAATACTCACTTGGTGATACTTCTCGTTTTGTTTATCATTTTCAACAATCTATTTTACTTAGTGTATGCTTTAGTTATGTCATTTTAATAAACAATACAACTCACAAGTTACATTTTGCATCAGCTGTTTGCAGTGAATAAATCAAAGCCATATTAGCTCTTATCTTCCATTAAAAAAATGAATGACCTCCTATTTGCCACAAAAGTCAGTGCAGGACGAGGGAGAATATAAAATAAGTGATTTCCTGTGCAGTCCTCCTCCCATCTTCAAACAACTCCTGAAGAAAAACTATCTTACGATTTAATGTTACAAAAAGGAGAGAACATTTATAATAAAAATCAATTTCTTCTCATAAATATGTTCTCGTGTTTTTCTGCTTACTCTTCTCAAATTTTAATCATATCTGATGTTCCTAAACAGACAAGAATTCATGCATACCTTAATGCAGATTTAGTAATTATCCAGATCTGCTTTTTTATAAAATCACTGGAGGATGCATGTCAGACTAGCTGACAGAGCAAATCTTTATGTTTTACACTTACAGTATCGTCCAGCAAGTTAAATGGATAAATTATGCTTATGGTAAGAAAAGGCTGTGAAATGCTGTTTACTCCGCGCCACAATCACTCTTTCTTTTGAGATGGATGCAGCTATGTGGACCGGCCATGAGAAGGACAAGGCATTAGTTTGAATCAGTAGGGAATCAGGAAAGGGCTGTAGGCTATTTTAATCCCAATACATCTCTGTTCTGAAATGTTCACTTTACACATAATTAGGAAAAACGTAAATTACATCAATTTTGAAAACAACGCTAAATTTTGAACAATGTAAAGTTGGAAGTGGATGCAATGGATGTTCAAAAGTCATTCTGTAGTCATTTGTGGACCAGACTTTATTTTCATATTTTTTATGTGTGGGAAACGGTCTATTGGCTAATGATTTTCCAGAGGATTTAACACATCAGCATATTCACACAGAGCAGCATCTTCAGGTCTGGCAGTACTCTTTTTTATATCTGCATAAGACCTGATGGCATTGCATATAAGGATGTAAGATCTCATAATCCATCTCACTAATAGCCACTTCACACATACTTAATTTATATTTACATTTATGCATTTGGCAGACGCTTTTATCGAAAGCAACTATATGACATTATACCATACATTGGTTTCTGTGTATGTGCAATCCCTTGGATCGAACCCATGAACTGGATGTTGGTGTCGAACCCATGAACTAGCACCATGCTCTCACCACTGATAACCACAATAACAATTATTGTGTATGATCGATGCTAAATGCTAGACAAAGTAATTTATTAGAAGCAGCAAAGAATTTGTTTGCTTTCCATTTTGAAGACAGATTTAATGCCTTGAGAAGTGCAAAAAATGATTGGCTCAATTTATGAACCTCAATCCTTAAATGGGCCTGCTTGTTCTTCCTGTGAAATATGATCTGGCAAAATATTGGGCCATTTTGTGAAATTTTGTCTTTACCCGTCATTTCTTGAGTAACGTTTTTTTTTGTAATAGCTAGGAGTAATAGGGAGAAACTAGAGCTGAATGTCTGTTTTGGTTTGTGAATCTATATGTGAGGGATCAACCCAGAGGCAGAAAGCATGCAAAGATTGAAAGCTGCAGAGATCAGATATTTTATCCTGTCAAATTATTGTTATGCTTATCATGTCAAAAAAGTTCCATTAAAATGACATGTTAAGATTGTTATTAATTTGACCAACTGCATGGAGACATACACATTTATGTTTGATATATATGCCTTTATCATACACCATATTGCATGAGGATTGTGTTATGGTTGACGATTTTTGCATAAAATGTTTTATTTGCAATGATTAACCTGTTAGAAAGAGTTGGCGTGTAGTTGCAATCTTCCACCAGCAGATGGGGTTGTCTTCCACGCGGACTCATGCTGTCCGGAAGACAGATGTAAATATTTTCATGACGTAAAGAGACCCATCTCTCTACCCGTCCTCTCCTGCCGTCCACCCATAAAAACTCAGTTTTCTCCTTAGATAATCCTTCGGTACAACGTTATTATACCTGTCAGATGACTATGCGAGACTGACTTCTCCCCTTTGCGTTTATTATTTATTTCAAGCAAACAGCGATCTGTAGGGTGTGATAGGCTATTCATAGCCTATGCATCACTGCTCTCCCGGCGAGCGAGTTGTAGTCTGCCGATCAGATCGCTTCTCTTTGAAATTGTATTTTTATCGCTGAGCTATTAGGATTTCATCATGCAGAAGAGAAGGAAGCCAGAGCCGATCCAGTTGAACCCGATTCCAGACGGGAACGCGATCAACGGAACCGGGGCCACCGAGTGAGTGTGTTACAGTGTTACATTGACATTTCATGTTGAATTAGGTGTTAAAAGACTTTACAAAACCGTAGTTCATAAATACATACCATAGGCTATTGAGGATATTATGTTCTAAAAAACCATTGCCCGATGGACTGTTATTTGGTATTTAATTTTTAGCAGTGTTTTCAAGAGAATATGATTTATAATTGTAAATATTAATGGGTTTTGGTCACAATAGTTATTTATGATATTTATACGGTTTTCATTATTGAAAAGTATAGTAACCACGCTTATTTGTAAAGTGTTACCATAGTTTTACTACAATTATCAAGGTTTAAAACTATGGTTAGACCCTAGTACAAAACCTTGATTCCTTTTTGTGTGCAATTCTAAACAGGAACTATTATTTTGGCCCTGCTCCAATACTGCAACATTTAGATTAATTACTTAATTATAATTTATTTCAACAGAATTCCAAGCTTAAAGTTATTAAAATTAAATATAACATATATATTATATAAGGTTATGGTGTTCCTCAGTTCACATAAAATGACCACATCTCATGTCACCGAGATCAATGAGAATATCTTATCACATCTGGAAAGAGCGTCCTACACTATTCTCTATGAACTGTTGGAACCAAAATGTTGCAAACATCTGTCTGTTTAAAATGTGATGAGGCAAAAAAGCACATTTTAATATTGATGCTGCTGTTATACACAGTTATAAACTAGTTTTTGACTAGTAAGTGCCAAACCAAATATAGATATAGTGGTGGCAACCTGTCGATTTGTTCACTGACTTCACAGACCACCTGTGCCATTGCTACCTTTGTTTTTGCCTGAGTAAAGACAGTGATAATCCTAATGGATTTAGTAGCGCATGTCGACATGGCCTCACTTGTAGACTGAGACTCCTTTTTAGTCTAGTTCTAATTTCTTTGCATTAAAAGAATATGCAGTACTTAAGAAGAAAGGTGCTGTCTGGCATGTGGAAACTATTAACGTCTAATAATTCCACACAGAATTATGAGAAATGTTTGCTGTTGTAGTGTTATAAAAATTATGTTGGAAGGGGGGGAGTTACTGAAAAGCAAAATTCCTCCCTGTGCAGGACAGGCTGTGGCGAGCGCACTGTGGAATGTGTGTGTGTAGCTGTGATTCAATCCTGTGGAAGTCAGTGTTATGGAGAGAGAATCAGTGGAATGTTAAATACAGTGACAACATTATGTTCCCAGAATCCTCAACCTCGAATCTGTTGTTGCAGGCCTATCACAAAGAGTGCAGTTAACGTTATTTGTACGTTCTAATAATAAATATTTCCTATAACAATGAATGTCAAGCTTTTTTTCTGTCATTTATGTGACTTTAATGTAAGTTTTCAATTGTAATTCGTACAATATGTCGCAGTTGTTAATAGCCAATTTGCCAAAGCCTATTTTTGCCTGCATTGGGCATGAATTTTCATTTTAGACTCCAACAGACTACCGATATTGTTTCATCTCTCTATTGGCAGCAGTACCTTTGAAGCTTTTGTGTGGCACAAGCTTTCGGCTGCAGTGTGTCTCTTTGAGATAAACACACATAATATAACAGTGTTACACAATAAAACCGCGCACACACACACCATCTGCTACTCTCCATTTTACTTAACAAGACCCCTGCTGGGTGTATTACTACTGCTAGTGTGCATCAAGAAGAATATGAGAATTCATGTATTGTAACCCTACCTGTTCCCTCTGACCTGTTTGAATCTGTACTCTGCAGGATGACATAAAATATGCTACAGAATTAGAATTTAGCTTTTTAGATTTACAGTTAAATATTGACCACAAGACTCAGTCTCTGGATTTTTGCTCCGCTCTGGAGAAACAGTGGTGAATTTAAAAAAGGTCAAACTTTACGAAACTTACTTTTGAGGGAAAGCATTTTTTTGTACTTTACGCGTGGCTGATATTAATGTCTTACGTTAAAATAAATACACATATACATACTGTACATATAAATCAGGGCTGAATCATGATATATGAACTTGACCACTTCCTTTTTTCAAACACCTCATAACAGTGCATTTGTACAAATCGTCGCTGTCCTTGCTAAACTTCTTATGACAAAATCAGGGTTTTTCAGGAATGATATACCATAGTTTTTACCTGATACCTCATATCATGTTGTCAAAGTTGACATTTTTAAATGCTTTTTATTGGTTAGATATTTGGGAAACCCAGTGACAAACATAAAGGGTGACCAATAATGATTTATGAAAAAAAAAGGACCGCAGCAAATTATATAGGCTTTTAAAGCCTTTATACTATTTATGAATTTGACTTAAACTTTTTAGGTACCCTTTGCGAGAGATTCCTCTGGCCTGTTTAAATCATTCACCACAAGCGGTTCTTAACTCTACACGTTTATTTATGTTCTAATGTAGCTTTTATAGTTAAGAATCTTCCCTTTTAAGTAAACAAAACGCATATAAAAGGGTCAACTACATTATTTACTACATAGTAATGATAAATGATTTACTACTCTTACAAGTGGCTGTTTCACTACACCATGGTTACAGATTCACTGGTAACTTAGTTATAGTGTGCGCTTTCTATCCTCGCTCACATTGACCAAGATCTCTCTGGATATAGATATGGAGTCGTTCACCCTTCCACATGCAATACAAAGTGTGAGTTATGGAGTATTTCTCTCCACTGGGATCTTCAGCGGCCTTCACCATTATCACATCTTCACCACGCCACCCACTTACACCCACACAGCAGCCTCGTAACCATGGTTATAACTGGCCTTGCTGTCAAAAAGAAAAGTCTTTGCCTCATTCTGCATATAGATGAGAAAAAGATCTGACTTCCTGAAGTACTTTGGTGGTGTTCTCTCTCCCACCTGAGTCGTGCTCGTCTGTGCTGAAGAGAAGCCATCCAAACGTCTGTCGTGATATTTTGCAGCCTGATCAGATTGCTTTGATGTAAATTTATGTGCAAGTGTCACTTGTGGTCTGGAACATTGTTCGACAGCAGGACAACATGTTTTACATCTGAATTGGCTCAGTGCTTAAAAGCCCTCGAGGTAGTGTGGGTCACGGTTTCTGATGGTCCTATAACATTGTTTTTGGAGAAACAGCATGAGATAGGCCTTCATAACAGATGCTTGCAACGTATGGCACTCTGAAGCACTGAGGACTTTTGTGTTCTGCTGAAACATACACTTAAAATTCTGTCATCAATTTTTCAACCTCACTTTGGATAAACCTGGCCCTTTCTTCTCTGTAATACAAAAGAAGATATTTAGAGAAATGTCGGTTTTGTGTCCATACAGTGGTGGTCAATAGGGTTCATTGTTTTTTCGTAACCAAAGTTCATTCTTTAAAGTATCTTTCTTTGTGTTCTGCATAAGAAAGTAATACAGGTTTGGAATGACACAAATATGAGTAAATGATAAAAAAATATGTATAGGTGAACTGTCTCTTTAAGTTGGTTATTTTATATATTCTATCTCAGTGTGGCAGATGAAATATAATTTTTAGACTGCAGAAACACTGAAGCTGTTGGAGGAGTGGAAGGAAGGATGGAGAGTGGAGGGTCATAGAAGTTTGCTTTTGCTACAGTATACTAAGGAAATGCATCTCCATGACAACAAGGCCAAGGGAAGGCTCACATGCTTAGAGGAACTCCCTGTTTCCTCAGTCAGTGCTGAGGGAACGATCTGCATAAAAGAAATCTGAGCGTTTGCTAGTACAGTAAACCATTCAACAGGCTCACCTTTATTTTGGCTGAAAGATGGGAATTTATTTGAGCGTGCTGCCAGACTGCTGGAGGTCTGGCTTTCTAATGATCACAAGGGAGGAAATTCTTGCTGCAGAGAGATATTCATACATACCAGAAAGGAAGGATATGAACGTGCTTCGAAGAAAGTCACACACATATCCAATACAGAGATTCTTTCTGCATTCCTTCGGTCTTCACAGACTGTGTGGACTGAGACATTTTGCAAAACCTAGTCTGATTTGTTATGCATCCTAAAATTCATGTCCACGTGTACATGGATTTATATATATTTCTTAAACATTCAGATGTCAATAAAATACATATTTATCTTTCTTTGTTATTTGCCCTCATCTTATTGCTTTTTGAAATTCTACGAAAAAGTATCTCAATTTTCTTATTCACAAAAATGTCTTTTGTATTTTTATACTCTTATATGTATGTAATTTTTTACATACTGTATAAAGAGGGGCGTACAAAGCATTTCACTATAGTTTAGGGCTGTACTAGAATATTCGAGTATTCGTTCGGTGGGTTGGCATTTTATTTTCAATTTTGAGATTCGAATATTGCGTTTCTTTTTTGTATCCTGTGAGATCTGTGTGTTTTGTATCACTAGTGCAGTGTCCGTTCTCGGAACATATAAACACAGTATGCGTGAGGAGCGCCCTTTCCTGCTGGCGCAGTTCTGTAGTTTATTAAAAGTTTATTAATTGTCAATGTGTCGCGACCAATTATTTATTTGACATCATTTACTCACCCTCACGTCGCTTCAAATCTGTATGACTTTTATCTTTTGTTTAAAAAATTGAAACATTTTGATGATGTAGCTCTTTTAAAGGTCCAGTGTCCGATTTAGCGCCATCTAGCTGTAAGGTGTGTGCATTGCAAACAACAGCTCACTCAACTGCTCACCCCTCCCTCCTAAAGCACTACGGTGGCTGACACAGGAACTAAGATGTTGTCACGTTTTCAGTTTTTAACCGAAGGAGATGGCGTATTTACGAAACGCTCTCTGTAGAGCGGTTTGTCTGTTTAGGGCTACTGGGCAATTCAAGCGTTATGGACATGACATAAAAATGCTCAGAGAAGGTATTTGTTATAATATATTAAACGATCTGTTTATATTTTATTAAACCCTTGTTGATAGAGACAAAACTAATTCATGAACAATTTTATTTTACAAAATCATCTTAAAAATCAGAAATAAACATGCGTTATGGATGTGACAAAAACAACTGTAGAAACAACATAGCGATTTCCATGCGGGGACCCGCGGTGTATGTAGATAGAAAAAGTTTATTCTAAAGTAATAAAAAACATAACGCTTCATTATTAGGTAAATTTTTTGCTTAAAACCGAATTACATTTCTACAATATGATAATTCCAAAATTACATAAATGAAATATCGGGTCAATTTCATCATTTGAGATATTTTTGGTAAATTTGTAACCAAATTCAATTTCTATATCTGTCTGTTGCAGAACAAACCTGGAAGCTCTGCAGAAGAAACTCGAGGAATTGGAGCTAGATGAGCAACAAAAGAAACGCCTAGAGGCTTTCCTCACCCAGAAGCAGAAGGTCGGAGAGTTGAAAGATGATGATTTTGAGAAGATCTGTGAGTTGGGTGCAGGAAATGGAGGTGTGGTCTTCAAGGTCTTGCACAGACCCTCAGGTCTCATCATGGCCAGGAAGGTAAAATATGGTGAAGTTAACTGCTGCTGGTCAACAATAATCAACCTGGCAGGGCATTGGTTTAGGATTTTACTCACCTGAATCAAGTCTGAAAGTGTTGTAAGGCTAATACACAATTTAGAATCAAAGACAGAGTTCAAAGTTCATCTCTAATGAACTTGGCTGTAGTTTGTCTAAGCAAAAAAAATCATTTTTTAATCCAGAATTTGATGAAACAACACTTATTGAATAAAAGGTCTCCCAATGAGAAAATCAGTTAGTGGCAATTAAAGCACACAAAATCTAAACCTTTATCATCCACCATCCTGCCTATCAGCTGACTATTTAACAAACACCATTACGGAATGAAGCGCACCTTAAGATCAATTTGCAAGGCTTACTCATTTAAGGAAGAGAGTATTATGCCTGACTGAATAAGCAATGCTGAAATGCCAGGAAGTCACAAGGTCACACCACAAGCTTCGTGCATCTCTGGGCTAGAACACCCCCAACAGACACCACAGTAATTTCCTTCAACCCTTTGGCTTTGTCTTTTTTATGCAGTTGATCCACCTTGAGATCAAGCCAGCAATACGGAATCAGATCATCAGAGAGCTGCAGGTCCTTCATGAATGCAACTCGCCCTACATAGTGGGCTTCTATGGGGCTTTTTACAGTGATGGAGAGATCAGCATCTGTATGGAACACATGGTACTGTCATCTTTCACCATTTATGTAATACAGAGGAAGTATTATTTTTTGGGATTGGTATGTGTGTAGCACCATTTGCCATCACTTGTTTGCATTACTAATTTGGCTAATGGGAATTAAAAGTGACTGAAATATGTTTGCTTATGTCACTGTTTAAAACTCTAAGACTTACATTGTGATAAATCAAGATTAGAAGAGAAGATCTAAACTGTCAGCTTAGCTATATTTATGGTTACATTTATACAATCCACTTGACAGTCTTATAAATAATTATGAACATATGTATCATCATCGTATCTTTTCAGTTTTTCTCTCCAAAAATCACCAGTGGTCAGATTTATAGGTGTTTATAAGTGCTTTGTGAGTGCTACATTTTTCTCCACATTTTATTGTAGGATGGTGGCTCTCTTGACCAGTCCCTGAAGAAAGCAGGCAAGATCCCAGAGCAAATACTGGGCAAAGTTAGCATTGCGGTTGGTATCTCCATAACCTTTCTCGCAGATTTCCTTAATGGTTTCCTATGGACCATTTCATTAAGGCTGAAGTACAATGCTTCATATTTAACCTTATGTTTTCGCTTCATTCATAAAGGTGATAAAAGGGCTTTCCTATCTGCGGGAGAAACACAAGATCATGCACAGAGGTGATTCGTGTCACGCTATCTCAACCATTTTCACTACATTTCTGTGTTTACATTACTAACTGAAGGGAAAACATCGTCTCTGTGTTTCAGATGTAAAGCCGTCAAATATCCTGGTGAACTCACGCGGTGAGATCAAGTTGTGCGACTTTGGTGTGAGCGGACAACTTATTGACTCCATGGCCAATTCGTTTGTGGGTACCAGGTCCTATATGTCTGTAAGTGTGCTTTGCCAAGACAAGCTCTCCATACTAAAATCCCATGAAATTGAATAAGTACTTCTTTGTCCAGGACAGTAGACCCGATTCTCCACTAAATGTTTGATTTGGAGTCTCTTAAGGGGGCCATGTGTTTTTTTACAGGCTCTTGGTTTTCCACACAGCTCTTCCTGATAATATTCACTCTCCCTCATTCTCTATATCTGTCTGCAGCCAGAACGCCTTCAGGGGACTCACTACTCGGTTCAGTCCGACATATGGAGTATGGGTCTGTCTCTGGTGGAAATGGCCATTGGACGCTTCCCTATCCCACCACCTGACTCTAAAGAGCTGGAGCAAATCTTCGGTCAGCCCCTCGAAGGGGACCCTTCACCTAGTGAGGCCTCCCCTAAACCCCGCCCACCAGGTCGACCCGGTAGCTGTACGTGCCTGTTTGTCTTCCTGCATGTAGATTTGTTATGTTAGAGGTGTTGGTGCTCATTGCCATGCCTGGTTTTTCATTAGGGCGCTACTATAAAATAAGCCTGACATAATAATGTTTCTGTTTATCTTTACAGCATATGGTCCGGACAGCAGACCTCCTATGGCGATATTTGAGCTGCTTGACTATATTGTCAATGAAGTAAGCTCTCAGGGGTGCTTAAAAGATCACTAAACTGTTTTATAGCAGTGAATTAATTAAAGTGGGGATTTATTGGCCGTTCCACTTAATGCTTAATGGAGGTATTTTTTATTTTCAGCCACCTCCCAAGCTGCCAAGCATCTTTGGTGCAGAATTTCAAGAGTTTGTTAACAAATGGTAAGCAGAAAGTTTATGTTGTCCGCATTTCATTTAATTGGGGATTAGAGAATGTGATGCTTGCTCTGCCATCTAGTGGTTGAACGAAAAACCTGTACTTTTTTACACTATATCATTGATTTGCTTTGTTTTTTGGTCAGCTTAATCAAAAATCCAGCAGAAAGGGCGGATTTGAAGCAACTTATGGTAGGCACAATTATTTTCTATTGATCCATTATGTTCCTCCCAAATTTCAATAATGAACCACATTCTTTAATTTGGTCTATTAAATTGCCTTTTCAGGTCCATTCTTTCATTAAGACCTCCGAAGCAGAGGAAGTTGATTTTGCTGGGTGGCTTTGCAGCACCATCGGTCTCAACCAACCAGCAACTCCGACACACAGCGTGGGAATGTGAGAGCATCCATCCTTTTTTAAGCCATACAATTGATATACGCTCCCCATCTGCAGTGTTTCATCACCTGTAAATCAATCTAGAGGCCAAAAGCAAACTACTGCCTCCATCCCATCTTATTTAAGATGTCTTCGAGTATTAACGTGTACAGCTGTATTTATCAATGCATCATGCCTCTAGGATGCTTGAAATCTGTTCTGCCAAATATTGGTGGTCTAATACCTTGATTGCATCCAGAGGGTTCTGAATTACACATTTCTTCATGAGATTCATATTAGATACTTATTTTAATACTACAGAAATGAGTTTCTGAATACAAATCTTTAATCGCATGCTGGTGTTAAAAAGTTATTTTGGATTTGCCAAACTGCTATGGCACCTTCCCCTAAATGTTTTAAGGTTTATGTCTACACTCAGCTAGCCCTGTTAATGGTCACCTTCTCATTGTAATGTTGTGTTTATTTAATTTCACATGTTGTAGGTGGAGAGTAAACCAGTCGTGTAACTTAGAGAAACTTGTATATTGTAATAAAAGGTTTATTTAACATGACAGCGGACTGATGGTGGCAATGCTTAAGATGTATGCAGTGAATTAAAAAGACAGATTTAGCAGAATTTTTAAGTGATGTTTTATTTGAAAGCATTTCTGAACTCCCGTCTGTATAATGAGCTTTACTCTTTAGCCGGAGCAGCGGCGGCTGCTGGCTTCTTGGCCTTCTTCACAACCCTCTTCTTCTTGGGTTTCAGCATCTTGGCCTTGACCTACGGAGTTCACATATTGAGAAAGATTAAACAAGAGCACTGTACATGTGCATAGTCACAAAATAGTGAGATTTGACTGTAACCAGGCTGTCAGGGTACTTACATCAGGGTTGTGTGCCAAAATAGCACGACGGCGGGCTGTCTTGGCGTAAGGGTTGAGTTTCATCATCACCCTCAGGTTCTTCAGAGGGTTCTTCTTCAGAACTCTGCGCCTAATCTTGCGGCTACAACAGATAAGTTGACTTAATGTACTGTGCTTATTCCGTACACACAATATACCTTACAAGTCAAAATGGCTCAGGACTTGAATAATAAACAATCAGAAACATTCACCAAATGTAGAAATCTCTTTTGCCTTTTTAGGCCAGCACTTTTAAATACAAAATAAAAAGAAACCAAAACCTACTTAGCAGGACGAAGTGCTTTCTGAACTTCCTCGCTCTTAAGGATTCTGTTCAGATCTGTGTTGGTCATCTTGTGCATTGGCAAGCTGGAATATGAAAGTTTAGCGAGTCAAGAGATTTTTCTCAACATCTACAAACGTATGTTTAGATGCATATTTGTAAATATAGTGCATTTGGGTGTGCAAAGTAATGTAACTCAGAACTTCTTAAGAAATCATTGTGTTCATAAACACGGACCAGAAGTGTAACTCATCACTGCCATTGAAAGCACACCAGAAAATTATATAAGAAACTCCAATCAAGAGGAGTGTATTCATACTTGTAGTCCACTTTAAGGGAGGAAGCTTTACGCCATGTGCCGTAGAGGTCATCCAGCTTGCGGAAGGCACTCTCGGTCCAAATGCAGAGCCGCCCGATGTGTCCACCTGGAGCAAGTTTCAACAGGTCTAGCCTCTTAACAGACTGCAGTGCAATACCTAAAAAGACGACAACATGTTACAAACACCACAATGGTACCAAATGAAATCCGAACTTCCACTAAGATCACAGAACTCATAAACACAGACCAGAAGTGAATCTCATCGTTGATACACAACAGAGTCTGTTCAGGTGCAAAAACCAAACCCGACATCACATACCAGGGATGTTTCTGAAAGCTCGCGTCAAGCCGTTGTCTTCGTTGTAGATGATACACGGTCCCTTACGCTGGATACGCCTTCTGTTCCTCATCTTACCCTTACCAGCACGCATGCGCTGAGACGCATAAACCTGGAGAACAGAAATTTGTTTGTCTTCAGTACAAGAATCCTACAGCAAAATATTTAAGAAATCAATACGACCGCAACTCACCTTCTTAATGTCGTTCCATGCCTTAACCTTCTTCAGAAGCAGCACGGCCTCCTTAGTCTTCTTGTATCCCTCGACTTTGTCGTCAACAACAAGTGGAACCTCAGGGATCTCCTCAATACGGTGCCCTGAAACATTTGGCACCATTGTTAATAGGTTGACTGTGCTTAGCCTTCGAAAGCAAAGATCCAACAGTTTGATTCTAACCCTCTGTAAACTTAGGTTGCACATTCACCAAGATGAGCAGAATGCCAATAAGTGGCAACCCACACAACAAACGGTGCAGACATGCACTGCCATTAGATAAACACACAACACCTCTAACTGTAAACAGGTTAAGTAAAACAGAACACAATTTGTTCACTCACCCTTGGCCATGACCAGGGCAGGCAGAGCAGAACCAGCAAGAGCAGAGCAGATGGCATAACGTTTCTGGTTGATGTTGATCCTGCGGTGCCAACGGCGCCAAGTCTTTGTGGGGGCAAACATGCGACCACCACGACACATCTACACCGGAGTTAAGGGGCTGAACCATTCACAATAAGAAAACAATACACAGGAAAATATTTCAAATATCCTTGAACATGCTCAGACTTTGTTTTCGTCAACCTGCCACGCAAGCATGAAACAGCAGGCAACTGTCGCTGTACATGGAGTAGGACGCAAATTACACCATCATAGCAAGGATAATTGTACTAAAAATTATTCAGCAAAGCTGTTTATATTTTCTCAGTGACAAAATAGGATACGTTTCCGAAAGCACCCTGGCCGGAGCGGTGAGTTCCTCCACCACGCACACGGGGGATACGAGCCACAGCTCTTCCTGTGCCCCAGGACTCGGCACTGGTCTGGTGACCTGAAACAAGACATTTTGGAAGTTAACTAACTGTAAATATAGCATAATAATACACAAGTATATTTATAAAAAAGGCTCATCAGATCTTCGAGTTTAATCAGGTGTCAGAAACACGGACGAAGAAAATCATCATTGAGCATTGAGAAACAAACCAAATTGAGTAAACTCACTCACCGGCCAGTTTACTGACGGCGTAGGGCTGGCGCTTGTTCTTGCGCATGTTTGTGTGCACAAAGTTCACGACGTCAGGGCGGATGGGAGCCCTGAATACGGCTGGCATAACCACATTTTTGCCGGTTGTCTCCCCTTTTTCGGAGTACACCGAAACTAATGGTCGGGCACAAGCCTGAAAAGAGATACTAACAACGTTAGACATTTTAGCCTGAGTTTATTAAAAACTTATTTGAGATATTGTATCTTGCTCAGTCTGTATTTTCATCAACCGTCTGTGCCAGCACAAGACAGCAGGCAACTGTCACTGAACACAGAGTACGACGCAAATTACACCATCATTGCAAGAGTATGAAAATATAATGCGTGATTAAAGGCAGTAGTAATCCCAATGTGTATAGTAACTTATTTCAGACATGACGTGTTTGAGATAGCTAGGCCACAGCACGTATGCTGACATTCCCCATTGAAAACAAGTGGGAAAAATCACTAAAGGTGACAAACTGGGATGTCATAATGAATTACATGACGAACTAGACACATTCTTTACAAAGGCATTCAAGTTGTTAAATTAATGTAATCCATAAACGGAGGCAATCGCCCAACAATCATGGCTACACGTGTATAATCGGCACAACAGTTCAAAATGGCTCCCGACACCCGATGCATTGCCAGGTTCCAAGCTATCGTATAACAGTTCGAGAACTGACAAAATATGATCCACATACGCGTAAAACGCTTAAAGAATGAAACTTTATTGTAAGCGTGCTCAAAACAAGGTAAAAAGAGCGCAATTTGCTCACCATTTTTACAAGTTTTCACGGCACGCCAGGAATCACACTCCTGACACGATGGCGGCCACGGAAGAAAAGGAAGACTGAAGCACGACACCAGCGCTTCCATATCCATCCGACTGAAGTCACTTCCGTCCAATCTTTTGGTTTGCGTTAGACAATACTTTGTTTTATAAACATCGGTATATTTACGAATAAATGAATTTAAAACCATTTATAATTATTATAACAATAATTTATTAAAAGAAATCTAAGAAACATTCACGTTGGTTTGGGGACTATTTAAGGACGGGTTGTAGGCGAATGACTGACGCGCTGATGGAACTACTTTCAAAAAATAATTCAAATAATTATATTGTAAAAATATTTATTATTTTAACTTATTATTGTTTAAATGACATATTAATGATTATCATATAGGTTCAAATTATTTTTTACTTTTTGTTTTATATTTGAAGAACAATGGGCGTGGTCTACGTTCGTCTAACTCTGGTGACGTACATTTGCCGCGCTGGAATCAAATATGTCTCCAAAGACTTTGGTGTTTTGACATTAAGACAAGTTGTTAACAATATTCAATTTAAATTTGTTTTCAAAAACGGATATGGGATCCACAATAATCTCGGAAGCCAACAGCTTCGTTAAATTTCTTAAGTAAGTTATTGCCTTTATCGTTGATATCGGTATGATGAAGAAGAATGTCACTGGTATACGATTAACTATTTAAAAAAATAGTTAAAGAGCGCTGTGATTTGACTTTATTCACACTTAAACTACTTATATGAACGTTACTAAGTAGTTTAAGTATATGTTTAATTCGGTTTCTTTCTCGATCCGTTACAGGTTGTGTCAAGATGAAAGTAAAGACTCTGTGTATATGGTAAGAACTGCTTGAGATACGTGTCATAACCATAATAAAACTGTGGCATAGTTCTATTTGTATATTTCCATTTAAGGATGATGTTTCAGTACTGGTGGGAAAGAATGATGAGCTTTTGCACAACATTATCAACAAAAACCAGCCTTTCTTTATCTGTGAGAAAGCAGTAAGTCTGTTTAAGTTTGTGTATTATTTCTATTCTTTACATAAATATGACAAAATGGCATGTTTTAACTTTTCCAATGAAAAGCGAATGAAGTTTGAACCAGAACCTACAGAAAGTCTAGTGGAGGATGGCAGCCTTGTTGAAGAAGTACCTATAAAAATAGACCAAGACCTGGGGCCTGAGCCCCTCTCTGTCATGAAAGCAAGGTAAAATAAGCTCTATATTTATATTTAAATATTATTAATCTAATAAATAAACTAGATCATTTTAATATGTTAATCAAACATCTGACAGGCAGCTGCTGTCGTGGTACACCATGGCTCAGAATTCAGCTATGCCCTTGATAGAGGCCCCAGGGACCTTACACCCTCTCTGGGTCCGCTGTGACAAGTCAGACCCATGTGCCACTGCCTGGCTTGGGGCAGAGACTATCTACAATGGAAATAAGACAACTGGAATCAAACTTTATACAGTCAGCTGCAAAGGTTATGAAACACCTACAGTGTTCTGTAACATTACTCTTAAAGGGGTCATATGGCGCGAAAACGTGTCTTTGGTGTGTTATAAATTGCCCATGAATGTATTACACACGTAAAATTGCAAATATTAGAGCGTCGGGACAAAAGATGCATTCTATCTAAAAGTGAATGCTCACCCAGACCTGCCTGAAACGCCTCGTGTAACCACCCCCCCACAAATCTAAGTCAGTTCGTGGTATGATTTGACTAAGACCGTTCCAATGTATGCGCTAGTAAGGTGGGCATACCTGTAAGTAAAATTGATTTGGAACCTGACATTTCCGTAACACGCTTGCAGTATTCGACCAATTACGCACTGGTTAACTGGCCTATCATAGCACACCTGGCTTTTCAGAGGGATGAGCTTTGTAAAAAAATCTGCGAGTTTCGGAGAGGCGGGGCAAAGAGGAGATACGATCATGCTCAGTATGTGGAAAATACAGCGTTTTTGAACCTTAATCGTATATCCACATTGCATAACATGTAAAACAAGCGATAATATTAGTATTAGCCGTGACATATGACCCCTTAACTATTACTTTTTTGAAAATACGTACAAATGATTTCACTGCCAAATTGTTTCTTGCAGATCCAACAGGAGTTGAATCCTCATTCGCCACTTTGGATGACCTCAAACAGGAGCATCAGAAAAGACACCACCCCTCTACAGTAAGGAATGAAATCCCTGTTATTATATTATGTGCTTGTGTACTATATTCACCATTTGTACACTGTTAGGCCTAATGTATTATATACATTCTAAATATATATTTGCAGATGGTGACCAAAGGCTGGGCACAATACAACCTGTTCTGCTCAATGAAAGAGGAGAGCATGGTGTTTGAGTCTCAGAGCAGTGTAATAGCAAACCTCAAATGGAACAATGTGGAGAAAATGTTGGAGTGTCCTCCATTGTCTTCTGTCGCTACTCTGGTGAGCACCAGTGCAGATAGTGCACTTTATTTCCCTAAAAAACATTATGTTGTAAAAACATTACACCTGTCAGTGTGGAATGGGATGGTGATTGGGTTAAATTTGTCTTTCATTGTTTCCTAGAATATCAGAGTTGCAGTTGGAGACATAAGGAGTCCAATGTATCAGACCTACAGAGAGATGGAGTTCCTTCTGGTGAGTGTGGACAAACATTGGTTTTGAATTGACTTTACGTTGCAGTAAGGAGTTGAATTTAGCATAATATATTTGATGTTCTTTGTCCAGGCTCTTGCAGAAGGTTTGAGGACTGGAGAAACTGAATGGTTGGAACCCATGGAGACTCAATCTGCTGTTGACTTAACCAGTGGTCTCATAGAAGGTAAAGCAGCTGTCAATGAGATGCATAAAATGGACATGAGTTCCACTAGTTGTCACTATCACACTCTTTCATATCTTTGTTTCCATAATCATATTCTGTTAGGCTTGAGGATGATGTTTATTTAAATGTTCTTCTCCTTGTAGAGCTTGAGAGTATTGCACATGGAGTTCTAGGAAACACTGCCAAAGCTTCTGAGGTATTTGCTAAATGACAACGAATTGTTATATAATATACATTTGTACCACAAACATATGTACAATGTTAACCTTAACAGAGCCAGAAGACTAAGATGGATGCAACAGCTGCCTTCAGTTCAATGGTCATTGAGAGAGGAGACCTCGACTTTACAGAACAGCTGTGGGAGAAGATGAGGAGGAGTACATAGTGTTTTATGGATTTTGATGATAAAGATTTTGACAAATATAACAATTTTTATTGAACTCAATTTTTTAACTTTTTCCCTGGTAGGTGTAACTTCATTTGAAGACATAACAGATTGTCTGAAAATTGTCATCAAAGCAGTGAGACATGGTCAAATCAAACCTTGGGTGCGTGCAACTTTATATTTTGCTAGTTGTTTTGAGAATGCATTAAGGATTGGTAAAATATGAGCAGATTTAAATGTACTAGAGGTATTTTAATGTAGACATGCATGACCAAACATTTTTTATTTGGCTGAATAACTAGTAGTATTATAGACCTTTCTGTGTTAATCTCTCAGGATTAAAACAATGTTTAATGGGCATGTTTCTTGCTTAGATCCACAAAGACAGCAGTAGCTCTCTCAGTAAGATGATTCTCAAGTCATACCAGCAGCAGATAGATGCGGTGCCTCTAACCGGCCTTACACCTGCCAATATGCTGCTTGAGTTGGGCTTAGACAAGATAAGGAAAGACTTTATCAACTATCTTGTTGGTATGTTGTCTCAACCGCTGACTGAAATATAGGCTTTTTAATGGGCACTTTTAAATTTACTTGAGTGGTTAATGCTTAAATAGTTATTTACCTTTTAGGTGCTCATACTGTAATTGCTTGTAAGTATTCGGAGAAGCACAGACTTATGTTTTTGCTACTTACCTCTCCTTTATCTTTTTTTCTAGGAAAGGAACTTACAACGCTTAACTATTTGGTAGGACGCGTTTTTTGATATTTAGGAATCTGACCAGTGAGGTTGATGCTGGTCTTTGAGTTTTATCTTTTGTTTTTAGAGTTACTACTTGGACACTGAGGTGGAGCTGCAGGAGCAGGTGATAAGAGTGAGGAAACTGCACCACCTGCTGGAGATCCTGGGTACCTGCAGCACTTTCCTCAGTCTGCCACATGACCGTCTCTTCTTGTTCACTCAGTGAGTTCTCTGCTCTTTCCCTACATATTGTTTATGTAAACTTAAGAATTATGTATTTTTAAAGTCTATACTTTATTTCTAGAGAACACTAAAAAGTCCAAGGTATGTAGTTTTTCATTCTTCTTAACATGTTTTTTTTGTCAGATCTTGTTTGCAGTACTATAAAACCTCCAACTATGATGAAGACCACGTGTTCCAAGTGCAAATTAAGGCTGCACTCATAAGCTACTTTTATGAGAAGTAAGTCAAAACTCATTTTTTATAAGCTTCATGTACTGCTTGACTTTGTTCAGTGTCTCAATGTAATGAAAATTGACATGTATGGATTAATGTCGGTTTGTTTTCCTAGGGAGCAGCCGTTCTCCTGGGCCGTGGAAGTGTCAAGTGGACAAGGGTCACGGGAGGTCAAGACATCATATTACCTCAGTGACAAGTCATTGGTGGACCACATCAGCTTTGACTTGGGTAATGCCACCCACTACTTTGTGCTTTTAATTTGTTCATCAGTTGTATTTTGTTTGGTCTTTACATGCCTGTGGCTTCTTTGGGCGCTGCAAAACTTTTCAGCTGGTCGTTTCTTTGTACTCTCTCTCACATCCTTGTGTAAATACAAATCTGACATTTCAACATCTTCTGGTCACGCACATGCAGATTTACCCCTGGATGTTTCGGTGAACGGAGAGAATGAGACAATGTCTTACTACAGGACTATGGTGAGCTGCAGTCTCATCAGCTTTACTTAAAACCGGTGAGTAAATCAAGACAATATATCAATTTTATATATGTCAATAAATAGTCTTGTTAAAACATTTTTTGTAATTCATACTGTTTATTAGTTAAAGTTATCTGTAGTCTATTAGAAAAGTATGTTTAATAATGGGGATATTATTTATAATAAAAAAAACAGATATATTGGCTGTCGGTAGGGTATAAATTCAGCCAAACTTAAGTGGATTATTTTCCAAATTTGAATGACTTAAATTTTAATTTTAGAATAGTAGCATACCCTCTTTTTTAAACAAATTAAACATAGTGTTCTAATTGCGCTTGCGCAGCAGGAACATGAGAAAAATAGCGCTGATCAGAATACAGAGAGTGCACACTGTGGGAACCACAATCTCCGTCACCATCTCCATGTGGCTAGTTAAAGGATCTGAAAAAAACAACAACACGATTTCAGATGTTCATCGGCCAAACATGTAAACCAACCAAACAGAGCACTCAAAGGGTTAATATATTCTAATCAAAGCATTATCTGGCTGTGGCGTGTGTTTGCGATGGCTTACCATGAATAAGTTTTAGAATATTGGCAGCTGTATTCCGCTGTTCCTCTAATGAAGAGAAAAAAATAACCTTAGGATGACGTCAGAACACATTAACCCTTTGAAGGCCACTGTCTGAGATGACAATGAGGCAGCATAAAGCTTTACTTTCAGCCGGCTGAGTTATAAGCAGAACAGCATGCCAAATAGTGTCAAGTGCCTTTTTACAATGCACACATTTGTTTACTCTGCAGTCTTGTTCATGTAAATTAAAGACCTGATTAAACTCTGTCACATGCCAGTAAGATTATTTTAAGAAATAGTTCACCTTCAAAATGAATATTCTGTCATCCTTTACTCACCCTGTTGACATTTCGAACCTGTGTGATTTTCTTTTTTCTGCAAAAACATGTTGGTTATATCAAACCCTTGGTCCTCATTTACTTCTATTGTATGGACACAAAACCAATGCAAGTGATTTTTCAAAATATATTTTTTGCGTTTTGAAGAAGAAGGAGAGTCATACAGGTTCGAAGTGTCAACAGGGTGAGTAAAGGACGACAGAATTTCAATTTTAAGGGTGAACTTTCCATTAAAAGAAGTAATATTTTTCTGTTTCTTTGAGGATAATACATCCCCTGGAGTATTATGTAGTTAGGTCTGTTCAACTTCCCTAAATTTAGTTTGAATCTGAAATGTATTTACAAATTCCAAAGACACAGATTAGCATGTTTAGTAGCATGTAATTAGGGTTGAAGCCAAAATTTTGCAGAACTGTTGCCCCACTGGCCTGACGTATAGTACAGTATATGAAGGAAGCTGTTTGTATGGACAAACTTGGCAGATTTATTCACAAGAAATTGCCATTATCAGCATTTGCTGATGAATCTTCTAAAGTTCCCAAAAGAACATAAAAAAAAATGCTGATGCTGTTAATGAAAACCGCAGCAAAGCTGGCGGTATTCTAGCATACATTTCTGATCTCCTGAGTGAAGGATTCCAAGTTCCCAAGACCGGAGTTGACCAGAATTGGGTTGTTTAACGTTCTTTTCGTCTGACTAAACCACACAATCATTTTGAGGTTTCTCAGGACATTGCCGGCAGTTTGCCAAGCCAAAAGAAAAGGATACAATTACTTCTATATGTACCCTTGTGTCTAAACCTCATCATGCACTGGCCAAACCTTTGGCATCTCTGCATGATCCTTATTTTCCTTGGATTTTCTTCTAGCTGGAAGGGCAAACAAAGAAAAATCCTGTTAGCGGTTTCGGCTAAGTCTTTGTTTTAGACCTCCACCAAACTCTTTGTCAATCCGTTTTCATGGTAAGCATACCAATTCCCTATGGACACAGACGACTAAGCAGAAATCAAGTCAAACCACAGTTGAGGTTAACGTAATAAAACAGCGGAGACCACAATGAAAACTAGGAATGTTCCCATGTACTTTTAAAGGGGAATTTGTGCCCATGTTGTCTTGATTAAAGACTACTTGATTTTTCAGCCAGCGATAAATGGATTTTTTCCTTGTTTGCCCCCATCGGAGATGTTCTGTAATAAAGTTACATCCAGTGATCCACTGACCTGCAGCCAGGAGATGATTGCTGGTGGAACAAGTCTCTGTAGCTTTTCTCTTCCAGTTCTCGACCTGCCAGTGATGATTCAGAGAGTACAGTCTCAGTCAGTCCTGTCTAAACATGATTTTTTATCTCTTACAGATGGATCTTCTTGTACACGGATGGAACTCTACTATCTTTCCTTTTGTGTGTATGTAACTTGCCTTTGTTCTGTTGTTACTTACACCACATTCAATGCACAGTTTATAAAAACTTATTTATATTTTACGATTTGGTATCATCTGATAATAAATATTTGTCCAAGACAAAAGATCATAATTTGGATCATTCAAATTCAATTAGATCATCCATCATGTCTCAGCAATTTAAAGTGAAATTTCTGCTTAATATTGTCTATTGTATGTATATAACCAGCAGTTTTTTGGTTATAAGCAAATAAACAGGACAGAAGTACCTCTCGCTGATGGGGAAATCCATTAGAACTTATGATGCGTTTATAAAACTGAACAGAGGCCTTGGGGTACCGAGGTTTGTTTTTGTTCTTGAAGTCCACATAGTACAAGCCAAACCTCTCTGAATAGCCTTCATCCCATTCAAACTTGTCCAGCAGAGACCAGGCAGTGTACCCCTTCACATTCACTCCATCCCTGATAGCTGTACGATATATTACACATATTAAACATAATATTTCATGTAAGATAGAATACAACACACATTTCTTGTTAAGTATCCAAAGTGGTTTGCAGTCAGCCAGGACCTGAGATGTACCACAATCATAATGTTTTTGGATTTAAATTAATCACTTTTATAAATTAACATAACTGTGCAGTATGTATCCAGATTCCTTTAAAAAAGGTCCTTAATATAGTATATCACTTGCCTTTGAGCATCTCATTGATGTAATCCTTGTAATATTGTATCCTCCAATCATCACACAGCTCTGTGCACTTCGTCTTCTCTGATACCCCATTTTCAGTGATGAAGATCATCGGGTTGCCATACTGAGTCTTCAGAAAAAAGTGAAGTCATGATAGCATTACACATGATAATGCACACCTTGTCTTGAAATATGCTCGATATGATACTGTTAAAAATATATGAATATGTTAACTGTAGTTTTTAAAGATAAAAGCTCCATCCCAATATTCATGCACCTTTACAAAGTTAAGCAGTCTGCGGAAGCCCCAAGGAACAGAATAAAGCCACTCTGAACCAGGATCAGGCCAGCGTGGGTCAACCAGCTCTGCTACGTCCCGATCTGTAAAGTAGGTGCTGCCGCGGGTGGAAGGGAAGTTTTTCTGAGTGATGTAACGAGTTGTGAAGTGGCTAACTCCTAGGAAGTCACAGGTGCCTTTGATGTAACTCTTCTCCTGAGAGGAAAATGTGGGGAGACGAGATGTTCCCATGCCCTGCTGTGCACTTTTCCTCCCTTGAGGACAAAGATGTCATGAATATCCTGTTGTGGATTGTATTTGTTATAATATGTAACAGTAGTACCTATGAAATCTTTCATCACTTGAGGATAGTCTCCATGGAAGATTGGTGTTGCAAACCAACCCATGTAAAACTGAACATATCTCTCAGCAGCCTCAATGTCCTTCTGGTTTGTGATGTCCACAGGTTCTCCCCATTCCCCAGACAGTGAAATTCCCACCATACCTGGAAAACGAAATAGACAGAACACAAAGCCTTAGCTGGTTAAGGTCTGTTTGGTTTAAGTTTGGTTCAAATTGGCAATTAACTATACTGGACAGTGACCCTCAAGGACCCGTATTGGGCCCCTCTTGCATTCATTTATAGAGGATGGGTTTATAGTTTAGTGAACTTGAATACAAAGATATTTTTGTACAGTCATACCTCTTTGTTTGCTTCGCCAGTTAGAATTGTAAGTGTGCCACACCTTAGAATGTGCCTGTTAGTAAACCAATACAAAACAGTAGTAAATAAATTTCCACATTATAAAAAGCCAGAGTAAATTGTAAGGATGTGTCCCCTCACCTTGATGATGTGGTGAGCGGACCTGTAGGCTCCAGTGCCCCTGAGCTTCAGTCCTGGAGCGTGTTCTCCAGTCTCATATCCTTCCACCGCCACTGACTGACAAAATGAGTACATTAATGAGCACTTCCTGTACACTTTTCTTTAATCGGTGAGCAATGAACACAGCAGCCATACCCATGGGTTATTGAAGGTAATCCAGTATTTCACACGGTCCCCGAATCGCTCAAAGCAAAGGTTGGCAAAGTCGTTGAAATAATTAACCATGCTGATATTCTGCCATCCTCCATATTTTTCCTGCAAGACCTGTTCAGATGAACCGATCAAATAAATGAAAAACCTTCAATATTTAAGCTGCCAAATCTTCACAGATAATAAAGGCTTAGTTCACACAAAAGTGACAATTGACATTTTTCTGCAGAAGACAAAAGAAGATGCTCTGAAGAACGTTGGCAATCAAATAACATTGGAACCCATTGACTTACATTGTTCGGACACAAAACCACCGAGACATTTCTAAAAATATCTTCTTTTGTGTTCTACTTAAGAAAAAGAGTCTTGTAGAGGTTTTGAATGACATGAGGGTGACAGACTTTGAAGAACTATCATGCCAAGGATACGAACCTGTGGCAGGTCCCAATGATACATGGTCACTATAGGGGTGATGTTGTTTTCCAGAAGCTCGTCAATAAGAACATTATAGAACTTCACTCCTTTCTCATTCACATGGTCAGCTGCAAACATAGGGAGGTCCGATTTTAAGGAAACGCAATTAAAACTGCTGATGTGAAAGGTGTTTACTAACATACACTTACACCTGATGCCAGTTGGGATAATCCTGGGCCAGGATATTGAGAACTGATAGTGTTTCAAGTTCAGCTCTTTCATCAACGAGACATCATCCTACACATGAAAATGAAGGATGGCAGTTACTTGCATACTAGAACTCATTAGTCAACGGCATGCAGAGAACCAACATCCCATGGTCACCTTAACTTTGTAGTATCCATCACATGAAGAGTCTCCGGTATCATTAAAGAATATCTTTCCCTTCTTATGAGTGAACACATCCCAGATGCTTAGTCCTTTCCCATCTTTGTCCCAGGCTCCTTCTGTTTGATAGGCTGAACTGCCGGCCCCCCACGAAAATCCTAAAGAGTGATCACAGTAGACATCGCATGGCATTAATACAAGTCTTTATGGAGGTTTCAGATCAGGGCTGCTTTTTACATGTTGATGTCTAATGATGTATGGCTTCATAACTTTACCAACCTATTTATCTGTTCACTTATATACTTTGCTATCTCTATAGATCAGTTAATATTGCAAAGGCCTTAGTGGCAAATATTCATAGGGTGGGATTATACCACTTGGAAAAGTGCCATAATAGAAGGAGTCATGGTTGTTTGTGGTCCAGTCGAAGTCCTCAGCTGCAGACAGACACAACACCAGCAAAAGCACATGACACGCTCGGTTAACACGCTGCGGCAGCATCTTGTTCCAGATCTCAGCTTTAGCTCAGCGTCTCTCGTCTCCTGATTTGAGAGAAAGCTTCACTAAATAAAATTTCAGTCATCCAAAACATCCAAAAAGTTCAGTTCAGGCTGTGATGTTTTTGCAAATCATTCAGTAGACACTTTTTCCAAAGTCTCTGCCAAATGAGGAATATTTGTATTGTAGCACTAACTATATAGATTTCTATAGAATCATGATATTTAAAACACCTGATAGTACTGTACAGAAGTAAGGAACTACAGAAGTAAAAGTATGTAGACGTACAAGATTACAGAAAAATAGTTATTGTTCCTTGTAACCACCCAAGTTTTATGCATGCTGATTCAACCTTTTTACATTAATAACATTTTCTATCATTGCTGTGTTCAAAATGCTTACCATCACACTGCTGAATATGATGATGTGTATCTTGATTCTTGTAAACGTACCTTTCACAGGATTTTCATTGATGCCTAATAGAAATTTCTCTGAAATCGAAGAAAACTATCCGACAACTTGACGTTACATCCACTTCTTTGGTTTGAGGGTTGTCATACCATGTCAATTACTGTTCCATCTGTGGGCAAAGGCATATGCACTACTAAAGGTGGTCCTATAACCCTAACGTAGACCCAAACGCCTGCCTATTGAGAGTCAATGGACTGTAACAACATTTTGCAACAGTTGGCAGATCTCTTACAAACGAGGGTTTCACGTTGTAAGCAAAGTAAATGTTGGTGAGGCTGATACTCCTGTGTTTACTACAACAATAGCAGCACATGGTGCATGATAAACTGACCCTAAAAATTATCAGTTATGTCAGTTAAGTTTCTGTTTTGCTTATTGATTTAGATGAATAGCCCATCAATATTTCTTAGATCCTTAATTTTTTCGTATGCAATAATTTTCAACATAGAATTTTAAGGTCTTTAAAAATCTGGTAATGATAGTTGGACAATTGTGATAAATATGATATTAGATATTAACAAAGTATCTTTTTGAACTTCTATGTATTTAAACAGGCAATAATGCCACAAAACTTTCAGTGGTAACAACGCCATGGTCGTGGCTTCGATCCCAGGGGATTGCACATACTCAGCAACAAAATGTATAGGAGAATGCAATGTAAGTCGCTTTAGATAAAAGGGTCTGCCAAATGCATAAATGTAAATGTATAAATGTAAAACTGTGTGCACAACTTTTCTATCATTACTAGGGGTATAAAGAACCCCTGCTTTCTCCAAAATTAGCCTTGCTAGTGTGCTATGCACATTGTTTATAGGCTATTTGGAAAGTGCGGCTGGTAGCATTTTACTGCATTGCAGGTTCAGGCCATGGTTGGGAGGGGGAACAATCTGTTGTTACAGAACTGTGCCGTATTATATAAATAATGCTGGCCAACACAAAAAATGCTGAAGGGCTATCTGATCATCGCATTCATCTTTATTACCACGTACCTGCTAAAGGATCGTGTAAAAATGTCACTCACACATTACACATTTACAAGGCAAAGTACAGTTCATCTAAAAAAAACAACTACAGATTTTCAAGAAAAATGTTCAGATGCATCACTCAGCGAAATATTTTCAAATGCTATTCCAATTTATTTACACTGAGCACCTTTAAAGTTCCAGAACAAATGTTTATGAAATCTCTAAGAAAACATAGGGACTCTCTGTACATCAACAATGCTTCACATGAAGTACAAAAAACGTATAATATTGGCTCAGCAAGAACACTTGTCATGCCCATGCATACAACGTATTCCGCACATTCACTTTTCTAAATAGAAAAACACTTCCGCAGGTTTACAACCTGAACACTTATTATCAGCTTATCGATCATAATGAAAAAAAAATCTAAAAGCAAAACAACACAATATCTAATTTAGTCTAAATAATACAGTACCACATGATAATCACCATGAAATGTGATTGGTGCAATTCTTCAATTTGCCTGTTTTAAAAAAATACGTGACAGTGTAGGCTGGGCCAATAGCACAGTAAGAAGAGGAATTGTATTTGTGCTACACATATTTATAATCTATATATATGGCTAAACCAACAGTTTATCTAAAGCAACACCAATCTAAAACACAGAAAGAGACAACTGCAGTCTCCTATCTTTCAGCATGCCAACTGTGTAAATTACAGACCTAAACACAGGACTAAATGCTAATGTTCTCTTTGCAGGTACAGTCAGTAGTTATCATCTTCCTCCTCATCTTCTAGCACCATATCGAGGTCATCGTCTGCATCATCATCATCGTCATCCTCCTCCTCCTCTTCTTCCATGTCATAGTCAGTAGGAGCACCCAATGCTAGTTTGGTCTGGTTGATCTCAGTCTCGTCATCTAGGTTTATTTCCAACTGTGCATAAACAAAACACAAATCAACATTGTCATTTTTGTCAAATCTCAAGAGATCATAAGGACATCCATTCACTTTAAATAAAAGCTAAAGAAACACATGCTTAATTTGCCGTCTCTGAATATTGGGGCAGGATAGAAGAAAGTACTCTACTTTTCCTTAATATGAACAAAATGTGTCAATGATATACAACCTGTATGTAGTTTTAGTGTTTCATGACCCTTTCAAGATAAAATATGTTTATATACCTCAGGTGCAGGGGCTTCATTCGGGGTCTCCTCAGACTGAGCACTGATCATTGACTTCAGGGTTCCCTCCTCAAACTGAGGAACAGGAGGAACATCATTCAGTTCAATCAAAACAAATACATAACTCATACCCTCGATGATTCCAACAATGCACGAATGGTCACCTTAAGTCTGTTGAGCTGATCTTGCAGCATGAGTTTAATTTTGAGAAGAGTCTCCTCTTCCTTTTTGAGTTCCTGAAGGCGACTCAGCATAGTTGATGAGTGTGTCTACAGCATTACTGTACACAAAACAATAACAAGACTGCAATTATTATGACCTCATAGGTTATTAAAAAGCATACATTCCATGTATTTGCTACAATAAGTAAACAAGTATGGCCTATTTAACATTGCAGCTCTCTGGAAGCTCTCATATTCCATTACACAAATAAACAACGTTGAAATGAACTGTACAACCGGTAGCATCTAATCTTAGCTATCTTAATAAAGTTTCAAATAAACGTTAGTAAACGTCACATTTGTGGTGTGTGTGTTTTTTCAGGAGTACATCATGTTCCTGATCACCTGTGGTTTACACAGCTGGAACTACTGCTTCTTTTTTATGTGTTGTCTTATGAATCGATCCATTGGTTGTATGGCAAAAACAATCTTTGTTAAGACGTCCAACAGTCTCATCATCTCAACTGCTAACGTAATGACTTATTAACGTAACGTTAGCTCGTTAATATAGTGTTTCGGAACCCATCTTTAACATATCAATGTAACGTTACTGTAACAGACACTCAAGTAACAGGCTAGCGGTAGTACATACAATCACAAGCTATTTATTTCGTTATGCATCATTTATTCTCATAATTAAGAATTGCTCCACTTACTTGATCGGGTTTACACGTTCCTTAAAACGTGCGTAAATGCGATGAAACTATTTCTTTATCAATTTCTCAACTCCACAGCTGTAGCATGTTGTGGAACATGTCACACGGACCGACGAGCGCATGCGCGTGGAGCACGTGAGTAATGTCGCTAGTTTTGACTTCGCATAGAGCCGCTACGCTATAGTTGCTTTTATCATTCAGCGCGAATTAACGAAAACAAAGTTTTTTATTTAAGTAGAAACGTATGATAGCACGTATACTTTTATTTACAATCCATAACTTGACACACTGCACTATAAGCGAATTAGCGACTCCCTGTGGTCAAATTGAGGACATGCATTTCCATACACACATCACTGTCTGGACAAACATTTGTGTTGATTTTTGTATAACAAGGATGTGCTGGGTTCACAATTTTTAACTGATGGTTGTAATCATTACCACAACATTAAATGACAAGGAAAAAAGCTTTCACCAACAATCAAGTTATTAAGCCAAGCCTGTTTATTTAGGTTTATTGTGTTGTCAGCCATTTCAACACAGAGCAAAAAGAAAGAGCAAGATGAGATAAATCTGTTTACCCATTACCAGCGCTGTCCTCACCTGCAAATGGAGATGTTTGAACTGGCAGGTGCCACCTTTTCAACACCAGGAAGCCTAATTTGTAACAAATGTAATCAATGTTTCAGATCAAACTTTTTGGATCACAAGACAACATGCAACATTGACATTCTGCGTCGATATTTAGATATGGCTGTCTGGATAATTAACTGTCTCAGGGTGTATGGTATCATTACAGAGCATTTTTATTTTATTTAGCTGCTTGATCTTATAAAAACAAGTGTCAGTTAGTATAGAAGCGGTGGATGCTTAGACGGGGATCAAAGATAATGTCTAGAGAACATTCTGTATTAGGACCCTCTTTCCTCATTCAAATACATATCATTAAGCACCTGTATTTATATTTTACATGAGTGAACTCCAATTAGACTAAAAGAATACTTGTGTGACAAACAGACACTATTTTCCCCATGCACTACATTTTTTTAGATATAAATCCCCTAAAACCCTGTAAAATGCACATGGAAAATTAGCAGCAAAGAGGAGAAATTAAAATAAATCACAGATGGAACTCATTGAACAACATCTGAAAACCTTGTAATCAGTCCCTCAAAATGTAAGAAGAGGCTATTAGGTTGTTTTATAGAATTCTTGGACTAAACCAATCCAGATGTGTTGTGTACACTGATACACAGCATGTGAACACCACTGGACATCATGCAGGGAACGTGCTAGACACATACCAGTCTGTTTCATCCACAAGTCACTCTTAATTATATATTTCATCATTTTATTTTAAAACAAACTTTAAATAAACTTTTAACCTCGTAAGTATAAGCCTTAAAATGACAAACTAATATGCTTACCATTCATGAGCTCTTTGCAATGCTAGCAAAATTATGGGTGTTTTTTGTTTATCCTTTGTTAAAGGTTTGATCTGTCAAAACATTTCCTTTTGCACTGTTGTCCATATTTGGCACCAAGAGGATATGACGTATTTGTAAGACCGCGTCCGTCTTCTTTGGCTATTTATTTGTTGTTCGTGAGAGCTCGATGTCGCCCCCGACAGTGTGTATGAATATAACACGCCAAATAATAGATTTAATGCTAAATGCTCTATAGTTCACGCCTTGTGCACAAAATGTTTGTTTGCAAACGCCATAAACGCTAAAAGAAGAAGTTCACATCATGTTTCAGGAACACAATATAAAATAGTCTTATTTAATGATCTCAGTGAATTTTGAATTAAATATAAAAAAGTACTATAAATATCTAAAGCATGTGAAGCATATAAAGGATTTGGTTACAAAATGAGAACTAATTTGAATTAATATCAATAAAATTGGAGTTTTTTTTTTTTTTATTTAAACCATAAAAACACACAAAAAGCTGCTAACTAAAGGCAAAAAATACACTACACTAGATTTTGCTCAGATTTTCAGTCTGGACTTGTTTCAAAAAGTCTGCAAGTTGTATGACGTCTAGTTAAAAAAAAATCGGTTCCTATTTGAAAAGTCTTGTAGTGTATTCCACTATTTATTTACAAAATAAAAACATGATAACATAATAAAAAAACATGATTTTTGAAAATGTTTAAAAATGGAGTCCTCATTTTGGAACCAAACTCTTCATGTTTGAAGATTTCAGTTTTGATTTATCATGGTTGGACGTTGACTTCTTAATCAAACTAATATTTTTCTATCATTGAAAGATATTCATCACAAAACAGTGAGTGTGATAATGATATAGTATAATGATAAAGTATAAATTTAAAACTGTGTGTCCACAAGCATACCGATACACTGAAATAATTGCAACAATACGTTTTGCCGAATATTTATTACAGTTCTGTGTTAATTTTTAACTTGGCAACATTCTGTCATTAAAGCATGCACTGCCTTGCCAATTGTGTTGTAGGTCTATGCAATGTGAGGCTGTTGTTAAGGGTTTCCACAAGTCCTGTATTTTAGTAACTGTAAGGTGTATTATCAAAAGTAATTTTTTGTGATGGAATTGTATTTCCCTTTTAAAAATATAACTTTGTTAAAAGTGTGACGTCAAGCCCCGGTCTTCTCTCTGTGAGTATAACAGAAATAACATTTTATGAAAAGCAGCGTGAACATAATTCGTGCCAGAGCCCTGATTCTTATCCCCTCTTTAATCTCTGCTTTTGAACTCCATGTATCTCACGTGAGGATGTGCTGGCACTAGCCGACTTGCCGTGGCAGGTGTGGCATGCCCAGATAAGCTTTTTCTTCTGGGCAGGTGAAAGCCAATTGAGTGTCTGTGGCAGACAGGCCCTGGTGCTGCCATCCTCGTGTGAGTTCATTGGGTTTATTAAGTTCAGCGGACTTGAATGATGGTCATAGGAGATGTGTGTGGAGCTCTGATAGCACAAACCTGGCCAACCTCCCCCACCTCTAATGTCACATCCCTGGCCAGACCCCCAGTGAGGGCTTAGTGCCTGTGTAGTGTGTGTGCAAGAGTGGTCGGAGGGATGTAACTGGATCACTCCGTCAATGCAGGGGGAGCCCACAGTGCTTCTGTCTACCTCGTCTTTTGGGGTCAGAGGGGAAATGGAGCAGGGCTTATACAGCTGCCAGTTCCAAGCACAGACATGAGAGACACCCAATGATTGAGTTTGCTAGTAGGATATTTCTGTGCAAATGTGTGTGCATGTGCAGGGACTTCTCATGGAGGGCTTAACTCTGGACCGTGGCTCGGGAGCTAATGTGCTGCATATACTGATCGGTGCCCCCGCTGAGCCCCCAGTTGCCTTCTCCCTGTCATCGCTGGGGCCGGGTTGCCGGGGCCAGCATTTTTTCAAAGTCATACCTTTCTTCGAGCTGGCTGGCGAGCCGTGGAGATTGAGCACTTTGGGGGTTTCTGCGAGCCCAGCACTGGGCTGCCCCACTGCTGCGTTTGAAGGTGCTCCGTGACTGAGGAATGCAGAGCTGGGCGTGCTGTTTGAGGGGCCTCGGAGAGGGGAGGAGGATTTTTGAGGCGGCGGGATTGACCTTTGGACAGTTAAGTCAGGAAGTTATGACTCAATTTTCACGAAGCAACCGTGATGGGGAGGCTGGAAAGAGGAACCGGGGAACAAAGAAAAATGTCAGGGATAGAGAGTAATGTATACCCGCCAAGATACAGAGACAGAGAACCATGAAAGAGAGAGAAAAAACTGCACCATTGAGAGATCATTAGCGAGTATCCCAAGCTCTAGCAGTTTAACATGGGAATAATATTCTTTTCAGCGTTCTTTATGTCAGATTGGTATCACTGTGCCAGAAGATGTGGTCATACTTGTCAAACAATCTTGCAAAACATTTCCTTTCTTCTTTGTCATTCAAAAGGTGTTTATTTTTAAGAACCGAAACATGCTGTTTAGCATAGCTGAAGCACTGTTTAGCTGATTTCCCCCGCAAACTCTATTTAATAAATGAAAGGCACTAGCAAACAAAACTATAATGTTCAGGATGTTACCCCTTGAGCCCATAATGGTGGAACGAGCCCTGTGCTCCAAGGAAAAGGAAAAGTGTGTGTGGGGAGACTTCAGACTCTTTGTTTTCAAAGCTCTGTCTCAACCTTCACCTTTCCCATCCGTTCACTCTTCCTCCTACACGCATTGACTCGCATGCATTCAGACACGCACACAACTGAAATCTCGGCCATATACACTTCTATTTAAAGCCTCTATGCACGTATACAATCATGTGAACACAATTGTCCTGAAATGACTCGATCCGTGGCCCCATTGCTGATCCAAAAATGAAAATGCTTTCATAATTTACTCACCCTCATGTCATTCCAGACCAGTATGACTTTCTTTCTTCTGCAGAACACAGAAGATATTTTGAAGAATGAATTCTGTAGAACAACACGGGTGCCCTTTGACTTAAAACACATTTCTCAGGATATTTATAATTTTTCACAGAAGAAACGGGTAGGTGTTAAACATCATAAAAAGTGAAGAATGATGTCAATTTTTATATTAGAGTAACTGTCCATTTGAAGGTACAATCCATCACTTTTTCCTCTGTAACACCATCTCTGTATGAAACACAAAATTGCAAGTTACTTAAAAGACATTACATGGTTTGAAGTCAAACTGGAATTTCCTGCGAAATCCAACTCAACAGCTAATATTATAAATCATTGTTATGAGCTTTTCCTTCTGAATTGGGATATGGTAAAGGTTTTCAACACTGACTTTTTATGCATGCAGAATAACAGATTTTTCAACCAAAACTTTTTTGCTGCCCTTGAACCTTAAAAATGTGCTTCCTTTTGGTCCGATTCTTGGATTAGTTTGATGTGTCTGTGAGAGGGGGGTTCTGTTTTTTCCCAAAGTATTAAGTGCCATGTACCAGTTTTACTCTTAAAGCGTGGCCTTGCGTTCCCTCTGTGGTGGTGTGCAAACATAGTTCACGGGCCAGGTTGAAAGTGAGGGTGTGCGGCTACACAGTGAGCTTTTATATTTGCGCTGCGATTTTCACACCAAATGAATCACCTGCTTTGAGTTGCTGCAGTGGGTTATTATGACATCAAAGGGGACGATTAATAAAAGAGGCTCGGACCGTCATCAGAACCACCGCAGAAATGCGGCTCAGTCGACAGAGTGGTCTGTGTCTCTCCTCGCTGGTTCTCACACAGGGTAGCTGTGAATCGAGAGCTCGCTGTTTAACATTTTTAACTGTGCTGGCATGTTAGAATGCATCGGTTGTATTTGTGAATCTGTACGTTTACAGTAGATCAGGTTCATTGAGGAGCTGATAGGAAACAAGCTGTTACGCTAAATAAACGCTCTTCTTGACACTGGGTTAAGCCCATGGTCCTATCCTGGCAGTGTGAAGAGGTTTTGAGCAGCAACCACAGTAAAAATGCCTGTTGATTTAGGCTGGACTAAACGGAGAGAGCTTCTTTATGTTACAACCAGGGGAATGCCTCAGATCACGGCATGCGGTTTATGTACGTGTTTGGACTGCTGTTGATCTGATGTGGTTGAGAAGAGGGAGAGCAAACTAACCTCCAAAGCCCCTTCAGTCAGCTGAAACCTTTAAGCTAATTGACCACCCGTATGTAGCATTCCCGCTCTTGGAGGCCTGTTTCATAGAAGTTGGGGGGAGTGTAACCCCAAGCCCTGCTCAGACTGGTTCTCTGGCTTGTTCTCTGTGCAATTAATCACACATTCGTCCAGGCACATTTCTCTTCCTCTGCATGCTTGAGATCAGCTAACCTTCATGTTAAACGGCTTGGTAATGTCAGAAATGTGTGGTACCCGAGCCGAGACACAAATCCAAGTGTGTTTTCATTTGTCGTTGTTTTCTTTCCTTCTCTCTGTTTCTGCAATAATACATCGAAAGTCTGGGGTTTTCTTCCCTTATTTAGGTGATTGCCTTTAAATCCATATAGCATTCTGCATGGCTGAGTTGTGCGCTGAAAGATTTTTGGATGAACATATTTTCTTTGAACGTCGAAGGAGGAAAGGATGAATTAGGGAGCTATTAAACACAAATTTGCTATGGGAAAAGTTAGAGAGGCTCTCTTAGTCCAGGATAATGTGTGAAGGTCATGTGTCTTTGCTTTGTTGGATTTTTATTCAAACAAAATATATTTTTTTGCAATGTGGTCGTTCCAAACCCAAATATTTTATCTGTGAAACATAATAGGAACATTTTTGAAGACTTTTATGCAGCTGTTGTCCATTCAGTGGTAGTTTGTTGTGAATTACTGCACCATTTATTGAGATTACTGGAGTTTATTTTGAATTTTTCAATTCACAGTTAACTCAAAATCTCCAAAATTATCATTAAAGGACCAAGAGGGTAGTTGATGTCACAGATCTACTATGTTTGTTTCTTGTGAAGGCATTTGTTATTTGCAAAAAATCTGATGTGATTTTAAAACTATAACAGAGGAACACAGTTTTATTATAGCTGCAAAAACCTCTCATATTGTATATACTGTATATATTTTTTTAAATGACGTGTTTCTTGAAGTTGCAGGTGTCCTCCCAGAATGTTTAAGATATAGAGAACACCTTATTGAACTCATCTTCCCTCCCAAAACAGGGTTATTTGACTTTATGCGATGCTGCAGAGACCGGTGACACCACACTGACCATCACAGTACTGCAAGATTGATTTGAAAGCTATGTTGTTGTGTTGTCACTTCTTTCGGTCTGCCATGTGCTGCAGGAAGTCGAATAAGCGGAATGTGTTAGATGTCTCCCTAATTAAAAAATGGTTAGTCGAAACAGGTGTTTTTTTAAATGGAGATCTCTAAAATAGTTTGGGAGGGCCTGTGGACTGGCATTGAGACGCTGTACATAGAGTAACCACTCACTGGACAGGTATTCCTCACTATGTGTCTTTAATCTTTTTAATTTATTACATTTACCTGACTCATGACCTCCTTTCTGAGCACGCTCATACTGGACAAAAAACTTCTCACTGTAATGTTTTAGTTGACTTTAAAGCACTGCCAATATCATGAACTGGCAAATGTAGGCGCGTAGTATTAATGTTAGGACTACAGAGACACATCAGCAGGATAGTGGTAAGGTGTAAATTCTACAGTGCTGACCGATTTGTAATAAAATTACTAAGCTGAGGAAACTTTTAAATGTGGATTTATGAGCTCACACGCCTGGATCTTTCCACAGATTTGCTGGATTCAGTGTTGTTGTTGTTATACCTCAATGCCAACCCCAGGAAGCTTGTCGAATAAGAGTCTACGTCAGAAACAGAGGCCTATGTTAGCTCAGTAGTTTGTATTTCTAGGTGTTACTATACATCGACCATGTGTAACCCTAAAGTAGGACTAAGGTGGTAGTTTGCGTTAGCTTCGAGGGAATGTGTGAACACCGCGTTAAAACTGTTCATTTACACACACTTCCACGTTGAGGTCTAGCACCTGCGGTCCAACCGCAACCCCGAAGAGCACACAGCTGTGCGAACGGTGTAAAGGGGGCACTGCACGCTTTGATCGACACGGCTCGCAGGCGGCCCCGAGTTGCAGGACCACCACGCATCTTGTCTGATATTCTGCATTCGCAAACTGTGAAATTCCAGCCATGCGAAACTCAGCCGTGACAAATGATCGGCCGGGGGAATTCCAACGGGTCCGTTGCCCTTATAGCAGGGTGGAGTGTGTAATACCGTGGGTCCGTTTGGGTCTGTACACCGATCCAGATGGGAACTCAACGCTGTAGGAATCTGGATCATTCCATTATCATTAATCCTAACAGAGTCGTGGTGCTGAGTTAATACTGACCTTTAGCGAGCTCAGGAGAGAAGTATGTTGGTAACCATTTTTCTCTATTTCACTTACTCACTTATCAACCACGCTTAATAAAGCCCTAAAGACCGCGTGCGTAAGCCACAATGACAACAAAACAAACCAAGTTTGTACTTTCAGTCCTGACATGTCAAGAGAAAGAAAGAGTTAATTATTATACAGTTTATACATTTCCAATGGCATGTGCTAATGAATGTGGAATTCAAGTTACATTATTTGTTCTGTCCAATCCATCTTCACTGTTATAATACTTACACATCATATAATCCATACACTGCTGTAAAAATTATGCATGGAATGTGATAACGTTAACAAACGCCATTTATAATATAAACATGTAACCCCACAGTAAAAAGTATCATTGTTCGCTCCAGGCTGTAAAATCTGCAAAATGTCTGTTTTAGAAGTCCATTCAACAAACTTAGCACTGCTCACAAATAGCTGATGTCATTTCCTGCTATTTCCCTGCCTGGGCTGGATGCCACTGAATACCACTTTCCTAAGCCATGCTGAAGTCAAATGAGATCTCGAAATGATTGAGTCTTTTACAGCTCATTTCCAAACTTCCATTCAGTCATGACATTTTCTCCAGCTTTACCCACAGTTGTTCTCCAAACCCATCCCATGCCACATCGCCCCCCCCCCCAGGTCCTAGCATGACTTAGATTTTTCAAATGGATTGATTTAATATAAAAATATGGAAAATAAATTAGGTTCATGTGCCTGGCAGAGCAGGAACGATATGTGGTCATCTCTGCGTCAAAACAACATTGCCTCTCTGCATCGAATGTGGAGAGATTTAGAGTCTACTTTGTTACTTTTCATAAAAAAAAAATTATGCTTGCCTCCATTCGTGGTCCCATGACGTTGTCCCCATCGAGACGTACTCGAAGTCCAAAGGCGGTTCTGTTGGTAAGTTCTCTTTTTTCAAAGATCTACCCTAATCGGCCGATATTGATCTTTGCCAGAAACAGACGGCTGCAGACTTCACTAGAATGCTTTCCAGATCTTAACAATTCCTGTGTATGTGTTCAACAAGGTGTTATCAAACCAATCTCAATCGTGCGAGTCGTGGAGTATGACTTCTAGTTCTGGCACGTATGGAGGCACGCAAACCTCTTGGAAAAAAGCTCCATTGCATGAAGAATCACAGAGCGCATTAAACGCAATGTGGTAAAGAACATTTTTCTGCTCTGACACGGTTTATTTTTTGGCCCTTGGTATTGTTAATATGTCGTTTTTCATTTGATGCCCTTTTAAAGAGTAGAACGGTCTGCAATTCTGGGTAGGTATTAGACCTGCAGGACAAAGTGTTGTGAAGGGGCCACGGGTTCGTTGCTAGGCGACGTGGGGTGCGCAGGTTGGGGTAATGAGCGAGAGAGCCGTCTGCTCAGCGTTCCGGGTCTTGACAAGAACGGACACACTGGCCCGGGACTGTCTGTGTGAAGCTGCCACCAAGGCCACCTGCTCACAGCTATCATTGCCAATGCTCGGCCAGCCACTGATACAGCATACAGACCCAATTAAGAGCCCTTACACATCCCCCTTCCATCCAGCCATCACTAACACTCTTGCCAGGCTGACAAGGCAGCCTTTTTCCCCTAGAGCACCACTCTAATTAACAGCAGTGCTTGTAGAAAGGCCGGGTAGTGGAGCTACTAAGAGGGCCCGGGGCTCCGGGTGGGTAATCAGCTTAAATACAGGTTTATTTCCTGCCCTCCGCACCCTGCTGCGTCCAGCAGAGACCGCATACTTTTATCTGTTTATCTCCAATTTTCCTGGACTTGCATCGTGTCTTTCAGACATACTGTCAACTCCACTTAAGTGCCGGTTCTTGGGTTGCTATCTCCTCGATCAGATGCTTTCAAGAGACGGGCTTGTGGTTAGTTTTGGCAAGCTTTCGTTTTTTCAGGCAGTGTGTTTTTCTGTATTGCTCAGTAAGTTGCTTTTCACGTGCAAAATCGATACACACAAACTACTGCTGCGGAAGAATTCAAAGGATCCCAGTGGTTGTAGCTGCCATTTTAACTTTCAGCACCCACCTTCTTTTTTGGATTGTAGTCTAAATATTTTTTAAGAGTTTTGGCTGCTGTGCAAAGAAAAAATCGTGGCTGGTAAACGGTAATCTACCATGGCTAGTACCTGCTCGAGTGCCTTTCAGCGAGGACTACCGGGTAGCCATTACATTACATCAGCTGCTTGGTATTCATGAGCCAAGCTGATTAGGTTCATTATAATGTGTTCTATTTTTCTGCGCTCAAAAGCTCAAGAAAATGGGATTTATTTGATTGTTTTCTTTACTGTAACCCTGGAGATAAATGAGTTCAGTTTGAGTGTAATGGCAGAAAGAAAAGCTGTAAATGACATTGTGAAATGAGCTCATTATGGTGCAGGATTAAGCAGATGCTGTGTTCCAGCAGCAGGCCCTGCCTGGACGGAGCAGAGTTTCCTCTGTGTGTTCAGTTGTTGTTGTTGGAGGCTGCGGATGGCTGTATGAAATATCCCTTAACTGTTTGCAGTTTTGACTCTTGCTTCAGGGCCGCGACTTGTATTTTGGTTTGGCCTGGTTGGTTTTTAGAGCTCAAGTTCAGGTATTGGGGCACTGGGGTAATATAGGATACTCTCATAACTCACCGAAATAAATTGGGAATTTGTTGCTTTTCTACCATTCAATAGGTTTAGAATTGATTTAGTTTACAACATTTAGGCCAGCAAATCCAAAAGGCCCAGCTGGGTTTAAACAGAAAATGCTGCTATATTTCATTTGATGTGGTGTGAAATTACAAAGACTAAGGTTCAAACCCCCAAAAAAGCAGTAAATGAACCATCATCATTGTGCTCCAGTATACTAGTAGATAAACCTGATTTGATTTAGGCTAACTATTTCTGTAAGTGTAAAGTGTAAGTATGTTTTACAGCATTCATCTTTAAAATGCATTGATGCAATACAAAAAAAGTTTGTATACTCTATTGCATTGGAATTTAATGCAAGCTGGTGTAGGATCTCACACATTTCAGTTTTTGTGCATGTTCCAGTGTACCTTAATCCTGTTTTAAGGTCAAAATACCTTAAAACATCATAAATCAACATTAAGAATGAAAGATTAAACTGTAGTTGTGAACCATATGTGGATCTTAGCTTGTTGCTGCCTGCAGATGGCACTGTTCGTCAAATGGCACTCGAGAGTACTTGCTTTAGGAATATTGTCATACTAGAAAAACGTACAGGTAAACAAAAAATAATCATTTCCATCACATAGACTGGAGGGGAAGGGCAATGTGTTACAGAATCTTTGGTAGCTTTTCTGAAAACTTTATTTTCTAAGAAATATCCTGTCCTATTCTGATGGATATTGTGAGTGTTTGACTTTATGCAACGTCTGGTGACATCAAAGCACTGCTTGCGGTACTTTGACCTAATACACAACACTCAATTAGATTAAAGAGAACTTTGATACTAAACACCCAGGTCGTTATTAAGTGTCGAAGCTGTGTAGTATTATGAGAACTCCATTAGCTTATATGTTAATGGTATAGTAGCAATGTTTGATAATAAAAGTTTCATAATTTCTGTTTGATCAGTGTCATGTGGATGTTTACAGTATATTCATACATATAATAATGTTAAATATTCAAATACGTTTATCATTTAATTTAAAGTACATAGAGTAGTAAAACGTTTGTTGCAATAAACTTGAACTAAAAAATCAAATTGAGCACACCCTTTAAACGTTGCTGGTTACAAAGTTAAGTAATTTTGTTTCTAGGGGTGTGTTGTGTATTCTCATTTTTGTGTATTGTCTAATTTTTCCTTGTTTGTAACTACTTAACTGTGTTTTATTGTGGAGCTTTGACTATCTTTTCCCATTACTGTATTTTTACAGTGTATTGTGAGAGGACTCTTGGAGTTTAAAGGATCAGACTGCTCAGATTCTGACTTCTAATGACAACACAAAAAGTCTTCACAGTCAAGGTTAGTCCCTACGTAGTCTCTTTTAAAGTAGTTTTACCACTTCCCTGTGTAAATTTGCTTATTTCTAGCGTGTGGCTGGTTTTACCTCTTTCCTGTAGGATGCTGGCTGGATGCTGCCACATCTGAAATCATCTCCTCTGTGGAGCCTAATTTCGCTCGCCACAGTCGTCTGGCAAACATTCAGAGAATGTATTATTGACATAGTCTTATTAAGCCAGACTGTTGACAAGTCTAGTCCGCTGGTCTAGAACTGCCCACTTAAAGGGGTCATATGGCGCGAATATGTGTTTTTCTGTGTCTTTGTTGTGTTGCCCATGCATGTATTAGACACGTAAAATTGCAAAAATCAAAGTGTCGGAACAAAAGATGCATTCTATCTAAATGCGAATGCTCACAAAGACCTGCCTGAAACGCCTTGTGTAACCACACCCCCACGATTCTGTCAGTTCGTGGTATGATTTTATAAAGACCGCCCAAATGTATACGCAAGTAAGGTGGGCTTAACTGTCAGCACAATTGCTTTGAACCTGATGTTCCAAATATGGTAAGAGATGTTACATTTCCGTCACACGCTTACAGTATTTGACCAATCATAATGCACTGGTAAACTGGCCAATCATAGCACACCTCGCTTTTCAGAGCGATGAGCATTGTAAAAAATCGTTTCAGAGAGGTGGGGGAAAGAGGAGATACAAACATGCACGCTGTGTTGAAAACACCGCGTTTTTTAACCTTAAATCATGTATACACATTGCATTACATCTAAAACAAACAAAAATATTTGTTTAGCTGTGTAATATGACCCCTTTAAACATGAAGAGACAACTTGAATGACAGGTAGTGTGACCGACCACAGTTTGATTCGTTTGTGGGGGGTTACATTGAAAGTAGATTTGAATAAGACTATAGACCAGAAAATTTTACTTTTGAATATGTCACAGGAGTTTTTACACACTGCTGTATACTACACAAATCAGATATTTTGTGTGAATAATTGGAATTATATTTCCCAAGTTTGCTTGGCATTAAGTACTTCAGTCCTATCCAACGATATGAAACAACAAACTTTTCGGTTTTAGAGACACTTCCTGAAATCCTGAAATTAGTTCTCAAGTGCTCATAATGTCAATCCGGTATCAAATCCTTTTTAACACGATCTTGTTTTCTGGTGGACTGTGAACTCCGACTCTTAGTTGTTGCATTGTGGTCAAGTAATCTAATTGGAGCAAAGTTTTTCAGTTTTGTGTGTTAATGGAATAAATGTTGTGTGGGTGACTATTTTTGACTCAGCGGATTTCATCCACATGTTTAGTTATTTATGTACCTTTTCACCTCTCTTGGAGTGTATATTCTATGATAAGAGCAGGGAGGCAGTGCATAAAGAAGAAGAGTAAAAAGTGAGTAAAATCAAAAATGTGCTTGACGTTCTTGGGTTGGCCTGCATTTGCACCAGGCGGCTAAGTCCCTGGTGTCTCACATTCTCTCTCTCTCTCTGGCTCTCCCTCGCATAGCCCCTCAATATCCTCTGTCTCTCACTCCGTGGGGCCGCACTTGCTCTGGATGAAATTTCAGCAGGGTATGAGGGAATGGTTCACAGAGTTTAGCACCTTTTTTAACATAGGCAAAATAAATGAGTTCTCCTAATGCTCTAATTGGCGGTGGTTTGATGATCAGGTATCATGGCCTTCAGGCTAAAAGCACCTCGTTGTTTTTCCCTGGCCTTGCCGAAAAAGGCTGTCTGTACTTTTTAATGTCTTGACTTTTGTGTTATTGAACACTTATTTTTTTGTCTTCCAGAACAGCACAGTGAGATTTATTATATGAAAGGTGGGCCAAGCATGTTTGTCTTTTAATTGCTTGACATGTAGAAATCTAGATCAAGGGAGAATATACAGAATGAGTCCAAAATTGGAAAGATGTTTTGTAAGTGATTTGTCATGTAGTTGGAAGGTTTGCTAAAAAGTAATTTGGGAAGGAATGTTTTTCTGTATTAAGGACACTCGGGCAGTCTGTCAAGAAGGCATGTGATCTTTTGTTAATGTTGTCTTTTATCCATTCGTCTTTGCTCAAAAGCATTGATGTTTACACACATTATATCGGAAGTTTGGTGTAATGGTGTAAGAAAATCACCTGTTTTCTGCTGAGAAAACAAAATGTACCACATATAAAGTATTGAGCCTTATTACATCCACTTTGTAAACACCGTGTGACCAAGGTGGATTGCTCAGATAATTAATGTGTTTTACAGAACACATTGTTTTTATAACCTTTTCTTATTTTAAAATGAAAACTTGTAATAGTACAACTAAGAATAAATTAATGTTGATAAATCATAATCATTAACGCTCATGTAACCTTATACCAAAGGAGCACCAGTCAGCTCAACAGACCATATACACAGTCTATTTTTATTTCTTAAGCTTACAAATCCAATGTGGTTGCTTGGCAACAACTTTGGCTTGTAGACCTTCAACTTTCCATGAATGTGTAATCCAGCCGATGACATTAAAATATGTTTATGCCTATTTTTTCTTAAAGAATAAGGCTCCCTGATGCATTGTTCTTTCATAGTAAGTTGTTGAATTCCCAGGTTAAGATGTTTGCTGCATGATGAATGTAAATCTGTAAATCTCAAGAACAACTTGTCTGTAACAAGGAGGGGAGATACAATCTTCTGTGGTTGCAATAATTCTTTTTATTTAGATGTTTCGTTTTTTCTGCTGCTCTGGTAAAGGCATAATTTTGATGCCAGTCCTTTTAATCTATGCCAGAACGGGTCCATGACGCTGTCTGCTTGTAAATCAGTGTTAGTAAACTGAATCAGTAATCAATGAATCAAGGCTGTTCGCTGCTCACTGACAGTTTGGGTCTCTGCCCGATCCCAGGCATGATTTACAGCACAGCTATTGTTTGCATTCAACAAAACAACGAATCTCATTTTTAAACCTTGACTCCCTTGCAGTGACTTTACAAGTCTGCTTTTAATCTAATTTCGGTTTTGAATGAAAAGATCTCTACCTATCGCTAAGTTGTCCTCAAATCATGTAAATAACGTGTTTTCTTTCTTTTTTCTTTCTTAATTTGAGTTTAAATAATAAGCAGCTATGTTATTTACTCTTAGATTTCATTTACAAATGTACCAGACATCTCTGTAACTCCCACTGGCCGCATCGTTCAATGAAATGGCTATTTATAGATACCTCTGCCATGCTGGTAGTCGTCTATTTGTTGTGAATGAAGCGTGGTTCTTTTAACCAGGTTACATTGCATAGGGCGGCAAACAGAAAGAGGTTTATAATTTCACACTCATTGATATTGTTTTGTGTACTCTAGATATGGGAAAAGTTGTTTTATAAATTTTTCATCGTTTGGAGTAGTTTAGCCGCAATCATTGCAAGTCTGCTATCATACAATAATACGACGCAGAACAGAGGATTTTAAAGTCTTACTAACTATGCATATTAGGACTTATTGTGTGAAGGCTGAAAGTGATACTCTGATAATAAGATCAAGGATTAAGAAACACTGAGCTCATTGTTATGCTAGTCTGTCAAAAATAACTCTTGAGTCCCGTTTCCTTAGATCTGTTATTGTGTCAAGGGTCCGTTTGCTAATAACCTTTAGCTGACTGGAAGAGAAAATGTTTTTGCAGAGTCCACGGTGGTAAAGGGTGAGAGAGAAACGAAAGCTGTTCTCTCTATTTTGCTTTTCTGCAGTGCCACTGGCCGTTCTATGAACCTATGTGTTTGAAAGGAGGGCTAAGTGCTTTCGGCCAGCAGCAGGACGGCAAGAGACAATAATGTGACAGGAAGAGGTTGTCTTCTGGCCTCCTGTACCTCAGCCGCACTGACTGCACTCAGGCCAGAGAGCCTCTGCTTGGGAAATAGTTAGCAAAGGAGGCAAGGTAAAGGTTGGAGACTCAATTACAGCTCAATTACTATGTATTTCGAGCCAAGAGAGAAAAATGTGAGCACAAAATTAGGCACGTTTACTGCCTTGCACGGTGTGTCTTACTGTTGGAAATGATCTTCGGCTTCATTTATGTAGCTTTAAGATTTTGAACTTTACATTTCTATAACTAAAATCAACAGGTTAAAAGAGTGAAATTTCTACAACTAAAATCAATTAGTTAAGATAGGGAAATCATATATTGTTCAACATGTTCTGCTTACTTAAAAAATGCAGTTATGAATGTGAACATTGCTGCTGTGCTTATGAAACCTTCTATCTCCATATTTTGTTATATCATTTTTTTGCTTTTTTGTCATTGGCGTTTGCAAACATCTAGCCCAAATTTTTTTAAAGTGCTTGTCGACTTTGACAACACAGCATTTAATAATTTAAAAAGTAGGACAGCAACAATTTACAAATATTAATTTGTAATTTGACTATTCTTAATTCAACTTAGTAGGGATGCTCAAAAATTCAACTTTATTAGAAATACTCAATTTTTGTTAATATTACATAAAAGCAACAACGAATCTGTTATGCTTGCCTTTATATTGGGTTTCTGTTCAAAACTTAAAATTTAAAGTTTACTTTACCTATTTACAGTATTTTTTGGTCATAATGGTTTCATGGCCATCCATCTGACTACCAGGGCCGCCGCCAAGCTAAAACAATCTGATCTCCCCAACTGTTCTAATATCAGATAGGACCTCTGTACTCATGCTTACAGTTTTTAAACCCCCGAGCCATGGAGCAGGATTTCAAAGCCTGAGTCAGTTATCTCCTGGGCATCTCCCAGGAAGAACATTGTCACTGTGTGGTCAAGATAAGCTGCTTTTGTGGGATATTGTGCAGATGGAGGCCAGTTTGGTTGTGTTTGGAGAATTTAACAGAGGCTAAATGAAGAAAACCCCCTCCAGATCTTTCAAACACTGGACAGTAAGCGACAGTATGGGCCAATAGCTTCACTGTCTCTCTCCACTGTGCGACTGAAAAAGTTACTTTAAAAACATGTTGTTCTGCTACTCTCACCATAACAGACCTCTTGTGTGACCTCCGCTTGCTTGCTTTTAATGTGAACATAATGTTTTCCTGAAGGTTGTGTGCCAGCCATGTTTTTGAGAGATAGTGCTCTGTACTGTTCTGAAAAGTCTTTGATTTTTGATGGGAACTGAATAAAAACATGCCGGCCTTTGGCATTTATTTTTTTAGTGGATGGAAGTATTCATAAGCAGAGAGGATATCAACACTGCATGCGTCTCGGCCGCCTGTCGAATGAAAACATTCTCAGATACACAAAAACATAAGCATCATGCAATCCTTGATTCGTACACCAATTATTATTCTTACATTTCGTTTATATTCTGACTAATCCTCCTTTAAACAAAAATATTATTCCTGTGTTCACATCGTTGTTAATCACCGCAATGAAAATAATGCCTGAGAACTGTGCAGAATTGGTGAATGGTTTATTTTGTCTAGATTTTCTGTTTTATTTTGATATAAGGTCTCAGAATTCCCCCCCAGGCAGTGTTCCCTGCATTATTCTGCCAATGTATAAATATTACCATTATGGATAAATTCGATTTTTTACAAAAAATATGAGAAAGGCATATTAGATTCATGGTTTGCAAACGTTTGTCTACTACAGTATGAAACTTTCTTCATGCATAGTAGAATGGATATGTTTGTTTCATATTTATAATGGAGTACTGCAGTGTACCATAGATAGTAGATATGATTTCATCCATGCCCATTTTTTAGTGTGCAAAGTTTGAATTAGATACATATTTTTACTTATGTATTGCGTGTTGGCATATTATGTACTCGGTAAAGTGCTTCTGAGACTTTTGTTTCAAAGGAACAGTTCACCCAAAAAATGAAATATAATATAAATGATGAACACAGAGATAGATATTTGTAAGAATGCTTGCAAACAGACTCTGCGTGTTCATGCCAGTCAGCGCTGCATTTATTTTCCACTCAAGTAATTTCTCTAATGGCTGGGCAAACACAGCCTGCCTTCCTTCTTCTCATTAGCTCTTACACTTCTGCCTGCACTACACTTAACTTAATAATGAGACACAATTAACAGCAGCCCTGGCCCTATGCCAGGTGCATTGTGGGTGAGCGGGTGGAAGGAGATGGGAATACCTGGTTTACATCTTGAGAGGGAATTAATGGAATTACATGAGCTTAGTGGAAAGAATGTCATGAAGTGTCTTGCAAGATAAGACATCTTAAAAGTGCAGTTTTATCCATTTTAGATTTTTTTTCCTATTTGAGTTTAATATGCAGGGACAACTGTAAACCATTTGCAGGTTGATTTTCCCCTAAAACTATATGGTAAGAATAAGCAATACAGTGGCTATTGCAAAAAACGCTTTGTTTGTTTGAGTGTCCCAACACAGCAACGGTGACTCAACCGATGATGAGAGTCTAGGCCAGGACCATTCTGTTAGGTCAACCAATGGGATAGACTGTTGTACGGGGTCAGCACTTTTGCATTTCACGTTAGTGATGCTAGTTGTGCTGAAATTACAAACTTCACCATTAACTTGTTGGTTTTTGTTATCTAGTAAAAAAAGAGGATTTTATTGGTCCATGGGGTTGCATTGGACTCCAGCAGCTATTAAGTCCATTCAATATGCCCACATGTTGACCATGAATTCAGCATAGGTATATGTTTGGACGTGTGTGTGTGTGAGAAAAAAAGCATTTATTTATAACCACCGTCTGACTGCACGTAAAAGAAAAAAGACAATGCTCAAGAGGGGAGCAGAGCATTGAAATCCGGGCGGCCTCTTGCCTTGGGGTGTCTGAATGTTAGGTCAGTCACTGTATGTAGGGAAGGTCAGATAGCCTCAGGGGGCCTATAAAGATGTGTTGCTGTTCCTCCCTCCTGATGGCCCCATTACAGCCCAGTCCCTTAGTCAGACTCCATTATCCTTTGCCAGTAGGCCCCTGCCAGGCTGCTTTGAGCACCAGTGAACCCAGGCAGCGAGTACAAATAAACAACATCCCATATCACATCCACTTAATCCGCTGTTTACAGCCATTTATTTTTTTGTTCCTGGTTGTGTTTTTCTTGGGTTACCACTTGCTGCACTAGATTCTGAGGAAATGCCACCAATCAGTTGCGCTGCAGAATTGAAGCAATGTGGGACTTTTTTATTTGCATTGAATGTTAACGATAATGAGCCAAAGCGTATATATAGCCAAAAAATGCAGAATGGTTGAGATCCTTAGAGAGTCCCTTTTGTTTTTCTCGTCATGTGTTGTGTACATAAGCAAACTGTGATGACTTGTGATGGAAAGTGAGAGGAAAGAATAATTAAACGAGAGGAACTCTTCAGATTTTCCATTCGAGAGTTACAGGCAGTATACTGCTGGATCCAGATTTGAGCTTGGCGTTGACAGCCGCAACTTCCCAGAATGCTGGGACAACTTCAGAGGCCTGTGTTTGTTCACCTGTTGGACCTCGATGACCTGCGACTTGAGATGACGTTGAATCATACTCTGCCCCAAAGTTCTGAACACATTTGCTTTTATGACTTTTTAACCTTGTACGATAGCCTACTAGTTTTTTTATATATTTTTTGCTTAGCTACAATCAGACTACTCCATCCCTTCAACCTCACTCCAAAACCCCACCCTGCAAAGACATGTCAGCAAACCTGAATGTGCACAATGATCGATGGGCAGAAAACTTTGTTAATTAAGAAATACGTGGGCTGCAAGGCTTTGTGCTTTGTTTATTGTTTACAGGGCTTAGAGCTGTCACAGACTCAAGTGATCCCTCGGAACACCTACATGTATTTTAGTGATAGTCACATAGTATTAACATGTGATAATGTTTTGGCTTCTTCTGTTTATGACCTTTTTTATATAAAGCTCCTAGTTTATTTTGAAACGGGGTATGCAGAGTTTCCTGTGCCCAGTGGTATGGCCCCGTGCCACATGTAATACTCATAAACTTTGTAGCTTCTGTGAGAGCGGTGTTCATAACCTGCTCTCTATTAGGCACACGGCCGAGCATCTGTAAGAGAAGGAGGTGTCATCTATTGCTTAGCTCAGGGTGTTCTTTCTTGTTTCCTTTTAAGAGGTTCCCTTTTATTATTAATTTAATATTAATAAAAAACAAATTAAATACAAAGTTTGCAGAGCTGGCAGTTTCAGCTTTCCTTATTACTGTAAAGCATCTTGTTGTTTTAGAATGAACTATTTGGGACAAGCCTTTTTAAAGGAGCAGTCCACTTAAAAATACCTCTTGTCATTTCAAACCTGTATGACTTTTCTTTCTTCTGCAAAACACTAAAGAAGATATTTTAAAGAATGGCGGTTTCCATTCACATCTGTTGTGTGAAAACTAATTCAAGTGAAATGGTACCACTGTGGTTTAGTTACAGCTACAGGTTTGAAATGACAAGAGGGTGAGTAAAAAATGACAGCATTTTAATTTTCGGGTGAACTATCCCTTTTATGGAGGAGTTTACCCAAAAAATATTTTCTTACCACTGCTTTCTAAACCTGTGTGAATTTCTTTCCTCTGTGAAACACAAAATTAAATACTTTCAGGCTACTAAATGTCAGTTCCTCACACCAAGCAATGTGGCGTCAAAAGACTTTCTGAGGATGTCTTTACTTATGGTTCAAAAAACATAAAACTGAATCGTAAGACGAAAGTTGAACATTGTTGGCTGTTGTTTTGCTCTCCTTCATGGCACGGCAACAGGAAAGTGTGTGATTTCAGGAGGAAAACAACGTCATACCGTCTAGCAAACCTTTTAGGCATGACCTTGACCACATTTTAGCATTTCCGGTCACCTTCACTCTTCATATCAGCTTTACTGCAGTGACATCAACAGGAAGTGCTCTCTCTCTGTATGGCTTATATTTTGTTCTTAATATAACCTTAAGGTGTAATAGCCAAAATGACAAATTGAACGAACCCCTTATGCAAATGCAGATAGACTTATTTCAATTAGATTTTTATTGATGTTTTGATTAGTTGAAGCTTTGCCAGATTCAGCATACAGTATGCGTCTGTGTGTGTGTGTATGGATCTGTGCCGTTTCCTAATATGTATTTCAAAGTTTGTCTTGATGTGAGCTAACTAAAATGCCCTTTAATTTGCACAGGTCCGTCATTGTTTCAGCTCTTTAAAACAAGCCTCTGCTGCTTGGACAATGTAAGCGCGCTGTCATTTTCCACATGATTATGGGGCAAACAGAGTTTAGGGAAATATTTAAAAGGCAGCTTCTGTTTTTAGATTTTTTTTAGATATATGGATGACCGCTAAAATGACATGCTAGCGTCTCCTCTCCACCCCAGAGCCGAAACCTCCTTTGTTCCAGGGCTCGCTTCAGCCTCTAAATTACAACTGCAGCTGCCAAGAGGAGATGCAATGTGACGTTTCCCCTCCACCAATAACATGCCTTCTCATGTTGGGAAGACAAAGAACCTTCTGAACGCAATGACAACATTTCTAGAGTTTAGACCAAAGACTCCCTTCCTAAGAATCCTGGAGTCCCACCGTAAACCGGTTTTTAATTTATATCGTCTCTTTCTTAAGAGGCTAGTCAACTAGTGAAGACATCAAAGTCAGGGCTGCAATTGATGTTGTGTAGCTGCCCTTTACAAACATGCTTTGATCATCATTATTTGATTACCCGAATGTTTATCTTTTTCGGTTCTTTCGCAGGACGTCTCAGGTCACGGAGTGCTCTGACTGAGTGGGACACGAAAATTTGTTTATTACATGCAGGGGTATGTGCTGAGTGCTTGTTTTCTGAGCGGAAACTAGGCGCTTACGCAAGAAAGGCCCGGCTGGATGTGGGCGCGCGGGCCTGTGGCGAGAAACCGAGAGCGGAACTAATCTAGAGAAGCGATTCGCTCCTCTGAGCAGCTTAGAAACTTGACGCAATCTGGCACTCATTTGACAGCTTGAAGTTGGTAACTCTTAGCCACGGTTACAAATAGCAAGTCAAGAGGAATTTACTGAGTAGTAAAGACTTTTTCTGCTCTCCCGAGTTAAAATAATGTTGTTCTGGATATAATCATCTAATTAGGGCAAGAGGCTGCTCTTGGAAAGGCTCGGGATCACATTTCAAAGGGTCGTGTCTGCCAGCCTCTACACTGATGCTAAGATATCCAATGGTATGGCAGCATGGTCCTGCGTGTAAGCGAGAGTGACTGTGTGTGCGACGGGGAGCAAGGGAGAGCATTCCTGCGTGCTTGTGTAGGGTTGCGTGCGACCGTGCGTCGCTCGCTCCACGAATAGTATGGAAGCCATTGTGCATGCTGGACCCTTATCGGCAGTCTATCTTAATCAGTGCTGCCTTATTTCACTGCATGGCAGCCCATGAACTCCCAGTACTTTCTGCACGAAACCATGATGTATGTCTCGTCCGTGCAAGGTTATCAGGCACCACAAACTAGAGTGTTTAGATGGAAAATTTTGCATTGATTTTAAGAGATCTTACAGTATCGTGACACTGAGAGCAGTCAGAGGTCACAAGGGATGGTGTTGGGGTCACTGGAGATTTGTATACACTCATTTATGGTATATTATAAAGCCACGTGAACCCTGATCAATAGAATGAATTAAAAACAAGACAAAATGTTTATATATTCTCCAACTTGTAAATCGCTTTTGATAAAAGTGTCTGCCAAATGAATAAATGTAAAATGTATTTTTAAAAACATGGATAGTGAATTTTTATTAATCTAACAGTATTGATTTAATTATTTACTCAATCTTGTCATAGGTTTAGCAACATACATTTTCGAATCAGCGTTGCAATTAAAATCTTTTAATTGTCGCCATTAGGGACACCCCCCACCCCCTCTAATGCCCCGCCCTCAATTCATTGAGTACTTGTTTTTCAAAACTGACCAGTACTCGTCATGAGATTTGATCAAAAAATCCCAAAGAGTGAATAAATGATGCTCAAATATTTGCACCTTTCCTCTTATTATAGATTGTGTGTATGCATTGTGGATTGTGCGTTGTCCAGCCCATATTGTGGTCTTGGAAGCACCCAGTTGTTCTTCCAAAAATTAAGTATTTAACAACAAAGGTTTCTTCTCTCTAGGTCATCACATCAGCTTGAGCTGTTGGAGGGTGCAGTGGAGGAAAGGGGTGATAAGTTCATATATGTTGGATGAGTGAAGCAGCTCTTAAATGCTACCACCCCCCACCTCCTACCAATCCCATCCAGGGGCTGTGGAAACAGATTAACAAGCAGAGCGAGCAGAATTATGGCCAGTTTGTGTGCGGTGTAGTCTGAAACAGATGTAGGCTACGATTGTAGTACTGAGTATGTAATTTTGTCTGCTCTACCCTCTTCAATCTGGCTTCCATATTTGCAGTCACTAAGAGATTGACGTAAATCAGCCCACGCGGGCCCGGTGCATAGCACACTTCTGCCCTCCTTCTTCAGTAAATTCATATTAGTAGCACAAAAGTTATGATAAGGCACTTTGCCAACAAAGCTTCTTGTTGTCTGCGTTTTCTAAGTAATGTGAAATAAGGACAAACTTTGCAAGAAAGCAACGCGTAGAAATCTTCACAGTGGCTTGTCTGTAGCAGGCGGATTTATTTGGATCTTGTGCTCCTAAAGAGGTCACTGCATTAATTGATAATCATCTCAGCCTCGCATGTACTCCATCATCTCATATTTCCACAGTTGTAGCCAGCACAGGGCACTACATTCTCCCTGGGTTAAATCACACGTATGTAAGTATAGGATTGCAGCAGAGGGGTGCCGCACGGGCTGTATTTTTAGCGGGTCGAGCAGGTGCAATAAATCTTTTTCTCTCGTTTTTTTCTCCTTCTGTGATCACGTGAGCAGAGGGGGAACTTGGGACAGATGTAGGGTCCTTTCACTTCAAAGATCCGGTCCTGCTGAGTGACATCTTTATTTAAAGATAGACACATGGTCATCCGCACACCTTCTGCTACACTCTAAAAAAATAGTTGAGTCAACTTAAAATAATAAGGCAACATATCACAAGCAAGTTTTTGAGTTAACCCAACAAATAGAAATCGAAGTCCACCCAACTTAAAAAAATATGTTTAAGTCAATCGTTTTACCAACATACACTATAAGAAAATTGTAACTAGTTCCACAGAAATTTTATGTTCACTCAATCTCTGTCTCCAGTGTTACTTGAATTGTTATTTTGTTAGTTGGCGCAAACTTTACTCAAATATCAAAAAGTATGCTTGGTCAAATAGTTTTATAGTTCATTCACATTAAGTTTTTAATTTGCAAAGATACTGTTAATTAAAACGTAAGTATTTACCCCACGTTTTATTATCTGTTACTTCAAATAATTTTTATTATTTGGGAATTTTTCACTAGAAAAACCTGTGGAACCAGTTATAAATAATTGCACATTGGGGTTGTTACCGAAAAAGATTAACTCTTTCAGTCACAAAAAGTAAACCACACAAGTAAACCAAGAAATAGCTTTTAATTCATAACAATCACTTCAATCTTCTCAAATAAACTGAACATACATGATTAACTGCTCCTGTTGACAGACATTGCATTTGAAAAACAACACCAAACTTTTTTGCTGAACTACAAAAATGGCCTATTGAAAAAAACACTCAAAGCATACGTATTTTGAGCTTGTTGTAGTGAATTCCTATGGAGAAAATCACTTGCTGCCCTCCATCGATGCATGGCTATATCTGTGGTCTGCAATAAAGAAAACATAGGTTAAAATATACAAATGAATTTATTTGAGAACAGTGTGGATGTGTGCCTCATCTACGTTAGGCTTGTTAGTATAGCATTTAACTCATCTTGACCATCACCTCTTCTGGATTG